>NC_091282.1:931355500-931656437 GCF_032444005.1 Ranitomeya imitator | reverse complement strand
CCCGGCAGCCCGCACAGACCCCCGGCAGCCCACACAGAGCCCCTGCAAGCCTGCACAGAGCCCCAAGAGGCCCGCACAGAGCCCCAGCAGCTCACACAGAGCCCCAGCAGGCATACACAGACTTCCGGCAGCCCACTCAGAGCCCCGGCAGGCACGCACAGACCCCTGGCAGCCCACACAGAACCCCAGAAGGCACGCACAGACCCCTGGCAGCCCGCACGGTGACCCGGCAGGCATGCACAGACCCCTGGCAGCCCGCACAGAGCCCCAGAAGGCACACACAGACCCCCAGCAACCCGCACAGAGCCCCGGCAGGCATGCACAGACCCCCGGCAGCCCACACAGAGCCCCTGCAGGCATGCACAGAGCCCCAACAGGCCCGCACAGAGCCCCAGCAGCCCGCACAGAGCCCCAGCAGGCATACACAGACCCCCGGCAGCCCGCACGGAGCCCCAAGAGGCCCATACAGATCCCCAGCAGCCCGCACAGAGCCCCGGCAGGCCCGCACAGAGCCCCGGCAGGCACGCACAGACCCCCCCGGTCACGACAGACCCCGCCCACACACACAGACACACAGTCTCCGCCCATGCACCGACCACACTCTATTATAGTGCAGTATTGCACTATGGGAAATTTCGATTCCGGTATCCGATATTGCAAAGTATCGGAACTCGGTATCGGAATTTTGATTCAGCGAATATCGGCCGATAAACAATATTTGCAGAATGCTCAACACTAAATATGAGTATTCAAAAACTTAAAGCTCTTCCACAACTCTAAAAAATATTAACCAAAAATGTATTTTAAGCGGCAAAACATTATTGTGGGTAACATTTTTCTTCTATATTTTTCCTGTGTATGAAATTATTATTTTACACAATAACTGATTTTTACCTATTTTTTTTCAAAGTCTCCACAAATTGGGAACATTATATTACAACTGTTTTAATGATATTCCCTGTTGGTTCAATAATGAAGTGTTTAAGCTGGAGTTGTAAAAAATGCAGTAATGGCAGGATGGCAGACATGACACACAATTACATGAAGGCATATTGTAGAGTTCTGTATCAGGGGAGCACCATGGCCTGTGATATCCGGCTTGTGCTGTACTTTGAGGTGCAATGATGTGAAAATGTCTAGAGCTTTTGGTTGTAGGCTCAGATAATCTTTGCCCTTTCAGTTAGTTCTGCTTGACCTACTTATTCAGTGACTGAAACACTTTTAATGTTGCTCTCAAAAAGTGTCTACTAGAACATGTATATATTGTGATTTGTTGAAATTCCATCAAATAGTTTATTTTAGATTGTTTAAGCCATAATTCTTTAAAATAGTCTAAAAAGTATATGTCTATCTAACTGTCCATGAATATCTTATATGAATGGTATTCATTACCCATTGTTTGCCCATGAACTAATAATTATTAGACTTTTTTTAATATAGGAAATAAGCTAATATTTTAAAGCAATTCAAACATCAATGATATGTATTTGTTTTGTGCTTAGAACATTTTCTCAAAAGTGAATGTTGGCACAGAATGAACATATCCAACACCTCTCATTATGGAATTTATGAGTCATGAATTTTGTTATTTTCATAATTATAAACAACCAAATCCTTGCCAATACCAATTATGTGAAGGCTAGGTAATTAACCTTGCAAAGTGTATCTTTCATTATTTCCTGTGAAGATAAATACTTACTTTCACTGGTAATTTGGAGCTTCTAACGAGTGCGAAATGTTTTTATCCCAAGAACTGAAATGTCATTTTGACCCCTTGATTGAGGTGTAGAAGATTTGAGAAGTCATTACTGATAACACATCCAAAAACCATTTTTATTACTGCTTTCTGCTAATTTTCTTCTACTTCTTATTGTTAGCACCATCCTATTTTGTGGTTTTCTCTCCTCTTGTGAAAAAAAACAGGAATATAGAAAGTTTGAGAAAAAAAAACTTTTTGATATGACACTTAGGAAAGTATTGTTATCAGACACATAAAATAAAATTCCTGAGCCAAGAACACAAAGACTGGTGGAGTTTTGTGTTCTTCTATATGTATACTAGTACAAGTCAGACATGTTGTAATGGAGCTGGAGGAGTCTTTATGCTGATTTTATATGGTCCTTTCATGTAAACTAGCGTTTTTCTCCTAGAGAAGGCTATCTCTCTAGTGCCATCTAGTGAAGCTTGTGATTTTATAAGCCAATGTTCAACCCATTAATCCCTTAAGGACCTGGTCATTTTTTGATTTTGCTCTATAATTTATTTTTTCAACTTCTTCCAAGAGCTATAACTTTTTTATTTCTTTATCGACAAAACTATATGAGTATTTGTATATGAGGGACAAGTAGAATTTTTATGGACACTGTTCAATTTACCATAGAGTGTCCTGTAAGTGAGAATAAATATCCAAGTGGGGGACATGACAAAAAAACAACATTTTTTAGATTTCATTTTAACGGTGTTCATTGTGCTGTAAAAATTACCTGGAAAAAAATAAACTTCAGTTTGTGTATATATATATATATATATATATATATATATATATATATATATTCAGTTGTATATATTTTTATTTTGCTAGTTATAAAGAAAATCAGAACCTTGTAAAAAAAATTGGTTTGTGTAGGCCTTTTCTAAGACATGCAACTTTTTTTTATCTTTCCAACAATACAGCTGTCTGAGGGTCTATTTTTGCTTGGCAATGGCAAGATGTCATTTTTTATACGGCATATTGCTAAAGTGAGTACAACCCTCACAATTATGTAAATATTTTATTATATGTTTTCATGGTACAACACTTTGATACAATGTAAAGTAGTCAGTGTACTAAAGTGTCAATATGTTATCTGGCCACCATTATTTTCAAGCCTTGCCATAATTTTCTTGGCATGGAGTTCACTAGAGCTTCACATGTTGCCACTGGAATCCTCTTCCACTCTTCCATGATGACATCATGAAGTTAGTGGATGTTAGAGACCTTGAACTCCTCCACTTTCTGCTTGAAGATGCCCCACAGATGATCAATTTTTAAGTCTGGAGACATGCTTGGCCAGTCCAGCACCTTTAGCCCAGCCAGATCAGAATGGATATTGGCTGGCTGAATTAGACAATTAGCAGCTTTTGGGATGAAGGGGCACTAGATTTTAAGGAGTCTGACTCATAAAAAGCCTGAGTTGTCCAAACAAGAGATCCAAATTTGAATGATTCTATCAGAAAGAATATTTGGAGGCCATAAAATGTGAAAGTTAACTATGCATCCACAAAGTGAACTATTCAAAACTGTTCCCTTGACATGCTGAATGAGATTTGATCATTCTGCATCCTCCAGACCAATCAGTTCCCTGCTCTGCATTTCTATCAATACTAGATGATGGCCTGATTCTAACGCATCGGGTATTCTAGAATGCACAGCCACGTAGTATATAACACAGCCCACGTAGTATATAGCACAGCCACGTAGTATATAACACACCCCATGTAGTATATAGCATAGTAACGTAGTATATTGCACAGCCACATAGTATATAACCCAGCCCACATAGTATATAATAATAATAATCCTTATTTTTATATAGCACTAACATATTCCGCAGCGCTTTACAGGTTGCACACAATATCATCACTGTCCCCTTTGGGGCTCACAATCTAAATTCCCTATCAGTATGTGTTTGGTATGTGGGAGGAAACCGGAGTACCAGGGGGAAACCCATGTAAACACGGAAAGAACATACAAACTCCTTGCAGATGTTGTCCTTGGTGGAGTTTGAACCCAGGACCCCAGCGCTGCAAGGCTGCTGTGCTAACCACTGCACCACCGTGCTATATAGCATAGGCACACAGTATATAACATAGCCCACGTAGTATATTAAACAGCCACGTAGTATATAGCACAGCCATGTAGTATATTGCCCAGCCACAAAGTATATAATACAACCCATGTAGTATATAGCACAGGCCACATAGCATATAACATAGTGAAGTAGTATATAACACAGGCTAAGCATTATATAACACAGCCCACGCAGTATATAACACAGCCACGTAGTATATTGCACAGGCAGGTAGTATATAGCACAGCTCACATAGTATATAACACAGCCCACGCAGTATATAACACAGCCCATGCAGTATATAACACAGGCCACGCAGTATATAGCACAGCGACGTAGTATATAGCACAGCTCATGTAGTATATAACACAGCCCACTCAGTATATAACACAGCCCACTCAGTATATAACACAGGCCACGCAGTGCATAACACAGCCCACATAGTATATAGCAATGTTTGCACCATATACCTGTTAAAAAACAATTAAAATAAAAAATATATCTATACTTACCTTCCGTCGGCCCCCGGATCTAGCCGAGGCCTTTACCAATGCTCCTCGCACTCTGGCCCCAAGAATGGATTGCGGCAATGAGTTGAGATCATGTAGGGGTCTCATGAGACCGTTACCTCATCATCTCGCGAGACCGCTACGTGATCTTGAGTCAGTGCCGCAATGCATTCTTGGGACCGGAGCGTCGCGAGGAGCGGGAAAGGCTGCGGTTGACTTCGGAAGATGAGAATATAATGTTTGTTTTTTTTAATTATTTTTAATATTCTATGTTTTTACAATTGATGCTGCATAGGCAGCATCAATAGTAAAAAGTGAAGCGGTGATCAAACCCCGCCCCAATCTCACTGACTGGTCGCGGCCGGGCGCGACCAATCAGCGACGCGGAATTTCCATTACGGAAGTTAGTTACAGACAGACAGACAGACAAACAGACGGGAGTACCCCTTAGACAATTATATAGATAGAAAATACCGTGTAAAAAAAATGAAACGGTAGTCTGAAAATAGGTGGGGTTTTTTTTGCATATGCCATATAATTACATTTTTCCTGGAGGGGAGTTAATTGCATACTTTTTTTTTCCATAAAACATTATCTGTAAGTGCTTATGTATAAGCTAGTTCACTATGGGAACCATCCTTCTTCCCCTAAATTAAAAAAATATATATTAAAATAATAAAAGAACCAATAATAAATTAATATTATACACTTTCATGACTAAATTACTCTAGACATGAATATTGCTTTGACAAAAAAATGTACAAATGCCATTCAAAAACTCAAAAGCCGATATTTTTAGTTCTATGCCTTGCCTGGTTTAAAAGTCTTGCTTGTACAAAAGTTTAAAACAAGGAAATAATGTATTCAGAAGTAGAAACTGGCTTAATGAACTTGTACCTTTAAAGTAAAATTATTTATGAGCCAGTGATTAGAACAAGTTTAAAACATATTGTTAAATTCCTGTTACTCGGTGTAACTAGGCAAGAACAAATCATAATGGTTCCCTATTATCATAATTTGAGTCTTGTTTAAATTCAAAACTGTGCTTACGGGCCTCGAGGCTTGGAGAAAGGATCTGCATTGAGCAGTACATTATGAAAGCAGATTGCCTGGAATTCACTTTTCATACTCGATAAAATTCTTTGTTAATTTGGACGAACAGCTGTCCACATACATAATAATATAGCTCAATCTCATGTCAGTGCCCTTCGTTTAAAATGAATAAGCAAACATTTCAGGAACACAGTATAGAATGATAGCTTTTGGATGAGTTGTAAAAATCACATGACTGCCTGGAATTAAAACAATGTTTCACCAAGTGCCTAAATGGTAGTCACCATATGGTCTTAAATGATAACATACAATGCGAAACATATGTAAAGATAAATAAATCTGTTGGTTTCATAGCATACACAATACACAATAAGAAAAAATATGGCATTGATAATGAAAATGTTAGTAATTGCTAGGATCACCAATTGTCAGGGAAGGAAAATCATTCATGGGTCACGATTTTTACATGTCCCAGGAGCAGATATAGTGGCTCCACGCTGAGGATCCCATAAATTAGTGTTTCCTAAATCCCTGAACTTTCGTAAAATTTCAATGACTCTCATGATTTTCATTCTTGAAAAGATTTAAGAAAATTATTTTTGAGTGAGGAGTAAATATACTGAAATTCAAATTTTTCAGTCTGCTCAATTTTGGCAAGGAAATTTGATTTTCATCTATGTTCCTTATGTTCTGGTGCCTATTAAGACTTCACAGTATAATAAATATGGGATGTAAAAGGATATTGCTAAAATTGATACATTCTGTCCCTTTACCACCAAAACCCATCATGTGGTCTTTCATCTATTTTTAACTCCTCCGGCACAACATCTATGGCACTCTACTCTCAGCAACAGGGCTTCTGATATTGAGTAGGGCTTGTAACATTAGAGGCCTACTTTGTGGTTGAAGCCCCAGAGCAGAGTGCAAATGGCCAACAAAGTGGTTGAAGTGCACTGGAGTAAAGAAGAAGAGGCCTGACAAAGTAGAGATAAGACATGATGGTGAGCTTCATTGGCAGAGGTAAAGAAGAGTAGCATGGTTAATATTGATTTTTTTTACACCTTACCTAGCCCTCTATAGTTCAGGTGTATTGGCAGTCACTATTTTACTGGATTTTACATAATTTTTTACCTTTTCTCCTGCCCACACCACAGCCCATCATCTGGTCCTTCATCTATTATTCCCTCTTCCAGAATGATATCCTCTTCGGCCATCTGCACTCAGCTCCAATGCTTCTGATACTGAGGGTGACCTTGTGACATCAGGGCAAAGTGAAGATGGCCAAAGAGGATGATGTATGCCAGAGGAAACAAGAGCATGCCTAACTCAGACAGCATGACAGAGGGCTATGTTAACTATGGGAAAGATGAGCAGCGAGGTTAGTATTCATTGTTTTCGACATATTTTTACTATAATTTACCAAAACATTCAGCCAACATTTGGATTCAGAAGAATCCAAATTTTTTTGAAAAGTTCAATGCAATTTCAGGTCACCTCAAACAAATTTGCTCACCATGAACTGACATCCAAAAGCACAATCATTAACCTTTCTGTATCTAGTATGACAAGAAGTTTTCATTGTCAGCCATATATTTAGGTAGTTTATTACTTGTTGAGATAAGGCTGAGAAAAAACTTTCCAACAGTTTGAAAATTACCAGAAGCAAGCTATTGTACCAAAATTGTTATTGTTCTATGCCTGGTTCATCTACACTATCTCTGTACTTGCCCGAAGCAGAGCGAGAGAAGAAAGAGGGGACATTGTACTATATTCTATTGGCTCACGAGTCTTCACAATATCTTTTCAATTCCTACATCCCATGGTGCTCAGATAAATTTGCAATAGCTCATTTAAAAAGAACCTCTCATAGTGAACCTGCGGTCGATCTGTGGTCAGCATGGTAAAAACAGGAGAAGAGCAGATTATAATATATATTTTGTGGGAAAAGATTCAGTTTAACTTGTAATTCATTCATTTTAATTATTGTTCATTCTAGGTGTATAGTTCAAGTTATCACCTAACCAAAGGATAAATGATTTCTTGCTTAAAGGGGTTATCCGGGTCTTTGCTTATTTTGTAATAGCGGGCTAAGAATTTACATGCAGGTAGTTGCTAGCTACCTTCTTGCTCTGCCCAATGCTGATCTCTCCCAGCTCACTTATATCACGGACTGCTCCTGCCAACAATGTGGGTTCTGGTGACATAATGTTGACAGATCAGCTACTACTCTTACACTCTGCTCTGTTGATGGGGCATTATTGCTATATCATGTTGATTGACAGCCGGTTCCCCACTGCATAACTGCTAGTAGTCGACTGTCAATCAGAATGAAGTTTGCAGTGACACCCCGTTGATAGAGTAGATGAAGAGAGAAAGAGCTGCTCTGTTGATGTAAGATCAAATGAAACTGGAGAGTCACCACCAGAGTCGGCAGATACTGTCGCCGGGCTGAACAGGTAGTTAGCAACCTACCGGTCAGCTATTAGTCCCATATGGAAAAAAAAGAGCAAAGTTCCAGATAACCCCTATAATGACGGCAATCCAAATACTGGCATCCCTTCAGTCATAAGAAGAGGACTTTAAAAATATTGTGTCAAATGCACTCTGCTAATATATTCACTAACATTGTACTTGCAAAGATTGCTGGACTTGGCTATCTTTAGAAGTCCCACAGACTATAAATGGAGTGGATGTGCGCATGAATGACCATCTTTCAGTTCTGATGGGGCATTTCAAAACCTTGCTTTAAGTATCTAAGGAGATCTCGGCAGTCAGAACCTTATGATCAGCAAGCTGTCACCTATTCTGTGGATAGGTAATGAATTAAAGTATTGGCGCTAACCCTTTAGCAGACCAATGGGAGCTCTTATTAGTGATTGATAGTCTTTCATGTAGGAGTGCGTATACAGAGATGGCTGTCAATCAGTGAGCAGAACCATTCTCTGAGCAATTAATTAGATCCTCATGCTTTATATTTCACGGTCTACATATAAGACTGGATATTATACCAGTATGGGTGCAGAAGCGTTGATGTCTGTTACGTAACTTGCTGCAATGCTTGAAGAATTAACTATTAATCTGCAGTGTCACATATGCTAATGAGGCAGCTCTACTCCAGAAGGATGTCTCTTCCCCCAGACAAGCCCTGCCTTGGATTTTCTAATCACACCTTCATGAAAGTGAGCATTCGGGCTATTCACTCTGATATAAGACAGATATAACTAAAGTATTTTATTCAACTTTCTTTCCTTCTTCCGGCGTTATGCCCTCATTGTGTACTACCATCAAACAAATTGTTTCTTTTTTACATAGTGGTGTCTTTTCCTTTGTAAATTGGCACATATTGTGTAACATGAATAGACCAGTCCACTGAAAAAAAATCTTCACTAACAATGATTTTTCTAATGAGTGGCAGGCATAAGGTTGCTTCTCTGTCTATGGAATAAAGAAATAACACCTTTGTATAGATAAATGATTCTTTGTAAAGCCACATTATTGTCATTTAAGAATCATTGTAGAGCAGATCTATTATATACGGCAGAATGCGCCACCACATTACACTCGAACTGTGACAATATACACGCAGGAAGTTTTTATATCACGGGGGCAGCACGGTGGCGGAGTGGATAGCACTGCAGCCTTGCAGCGCTGGGGTCCTGGGTTCTAATCCCATCCAGGACAACATCTGCAAAGAGGTTTATATGTTCTCTCTGTGTTTGCGTGTTTCCTCCGGTTTCCTCCCACATTCCAAAGACAAACTGATAGGGATTCTAGATTGTGAGCCCCATCAGGGACAGAGATGATAATGTGTACAAAACTGTAAAGCGCTGCGGAATATGTTAGCGCTATATAAAAATAAAGATTATTATTATATCACTTTCATGGGTATGACTCCATTAGGTGTTGCAGGCTTCCAATATGTCAGACAGCTGGTGATGATACTTGAATGTAGCAGCGATGGGGCAACATGAAGGATGGAACAATCCTGTTACCTAGGAGGGAATGTACAGTTTTGGTGTTATTTGGACAATGGAGCATTTGACAGCTAACACATCACATATAGGGCACTCCGGGGAAACAGCTCACTCTCACTTTCACATGCAGTCAACCCCTGGTTATATGGGAGCATCACTCTCACTTTTATATGCCGTCAAGAACTATTGAAGAGCTGCCGAAATGGGAACATTATTTTCCAATCAAAAGAAACAAGTGACTATTTATCCTATTGATATAGCATTGATGTCATTACCAGGTAGTTTTCTCTTTTGTCCTTTGTGTTTTAACCCCTTTCTGACCTCGGACGGGATAGTACGTCCGAGGTCAGATCCCCTGCTTTGATGCAGGGCTCCGCGGTGAGCCCGCATCAAAGCCGGGACATGTCAGCTGTTTTGAACAGCTGACATGTGCCCGTAATAGGCGCGGGCAAAATCGCGATCTGCCCGCACCTATTAACTAGTTAAATGCCACTGTCAAACGCAGACAGCGGCATTTAACTACCGCTTCCGGCTGGGCGGCCGGAAATGACGTCATCGCCGACCCCCGTCACATGATCGGGGGTCGGCGATGCATCAGGATGGTAACCATAGAGGTCCTAGAGACCTCTATGGTTACTGATCACCGGTGGCTGTGAGCGCCACCCTGTGGTCGGCGCTCACAGCACACCTCCATTTCTGCTACATAGCAGCGATCACCAGATCGCTGCTATGTAGCAGAAGCGATCGAGTTGTGCCTGCCTCTAGCCTCCCATGGAGGCTATTGAAGCATGGCAAAAGTTAAAAAAAAAAGTTAAAAAAAATGTGAAAAAAATAAAAAAAATATAAAAGTTTAAATCACCCCCCTTTCGCCCCAATCAAAATAAATCAATAAAAAAAAATCAAATCTACACATATTTGGTATCGCCACGCTTAGAATCGCCCGATCTATCAATTAAAAAAAGCATTAACCTGATCGTTAAACGGCGTAGCGAGAGAAAAATTCAAAACGCCAGAATTACGTTTTTTAGGTCACCGCGACATTGCATTAAAATGCAATAACGGGCGATCAAAAGAACGTATCTGCACCGAAATGCTATCATTAAAAACGCCAGCTCGGCATGCAAAAAATAAGCCCTCAACCGACCCCAGATCACGAAAAATGGAGACGCTACAAGTATGGGAAAATGGCGCAATTTTTTTTTTTTTTTTAGCAAAGTTTGGAATTTTTTTTCACCACTTAGATAAAAAATAACCTAGTCATGTTAGGTGTCTACGAACTCGTACTGACCTGGAGAATCATAATGGCTGGTTAGTTTTAGCATTTAGTGAACCTAGCAAAAAAGCCAAACAAAAAACAAGTGTGGGATTGCACTTTTTTTGCAATTTCACCGCACTTGGAATTTTTTTCCCGTTTTCTAGTACACGACATGCTAAAACCAATGATGTCTTTCAAAAGTACAACTCGTCCCGCAAAAAATAATCCCTCACATGGCCAAATTGACAGAAAAATAAAAAAGTTATGGCTCTGGGAAGGAGGGGAGTGAAAAACGAACACGGAAAAACGAAAAATCCCAAGGTCATGAAGGGGTTAAATTAATAGCAAAGTAGAAGAAGAGGGTGTAAAGCAGGGGTCGATAATTCATTATACCATAGTGTAGATAGAACTATACTATGATAGACACCCGTGCTCATTAAAGGGAACCTGTCACCCCCCCTGGCCAACTTGTGCAGCACTAATGCTTCATTCTGTCAAGGTGGCTCTTTTATTTGGAAGTCCCTTCCTGCGCTGTAAGTTTTTTTCTGGCATGCGCAGTTTGCATTGCCCTTCAACTCCCATCACATGATGGTAACTTACAGTGCAGGCGCCAGGGACGTTAATGAAGGCACAGGAGGGGGAACCTGGTGCACGGAGGGGCTGAGTGATGGCTGGGAGGCGTTTGTGTCCAGGGGAAAAGACATGCCCCCCGGACAGACTACAGGTATGGCGGGCAAATTATAAAAACAAATATTTCAGTGTTGGAAGGGACCCAAAATAAAAGAGCCACCTTGACAGAATGCAGCATTAGTGCTGCACAAGGTGGCCAGGGGGGGTGAAAGGTTCCCTTTAATGCTCGCTGAGTCAACAATTTATTTCACAATTCTGTTCCACCGGACGTAATGTGATGCAGATCCCTGGACCAATTCCAATGCTTACAGCTGTTATGTTCTACTGGAGAGTTATTGCACGTCACATCTTCTATGCTAATGTTTATAGTACATCATATTGCCTTTTGATTACAGACAATGTTAAGTAGAATTGCTTTCACGTCCAAGAACAGATTTAATTTGCCTTTGTATATGAGGGCTGGATTTACTAAAGCGCAAAGAAAACAAAAAGATCAAAACTAATGCAGAACAACAAGAAAATAGCAGAATTCACAGAAAATAGACTGTTGATTCATAAATGTGTATAAAGACTCATGTAGAGAGAATCGGGGAGATTATGTAAATGACACTTTGATTAAGCTCTAATCAAAGTTTTATCGGAGTGTCAACATAGTATGATTTGATTCTCTCAGATGATAAGAAGATGGAGAATAATGTGAGGAGAAGATGGAGAACAACTTTTCTCCATCTTCTCCATTGTGTCAGTTCATAAAAGTTGGACTGCTCTCAGATGGCATCCAAGTGCAATCCGATGATTTCCAGGCGTTCATTGACTTGCATGGCTGACAGCACTCCGAATATCAACCAAACTCGAGCATGCAGTGATTCTTCCCTCATACAGACTCTGAGGAAAATGTCAGACATGTGCACTGCTCCATAGACAAGCATAGGTCCAAGTGTGATGCAGCGTTTTATCGGATCACACTTGAACCAATAATATAGTCGTCTGCATGTGCACTTAATAATTTAGTATGTTATTTCAAACTGATAAGGATGTAGGCACTACAAATATTTGTTCATGGACTAGACCTTTTGGTAGCCCAGGACTAATGTTGTAGTGAGTATATTGTATATTCATACTGAGCTTCAAAATCAGCCACAGAGTATCAGAACTAATCTGATTATTTCATTTTTTTTGCGTAGTTATTGTTCTAAAATAATGTTTGTCAAAGTTTAAAGTGAAATCCGCACTGAGATTCTAAATGGAGAAATCGCTTACAACAGCATCATGGATCCATTTCCCTCTGTTCTATTTTAGTCATTTTTTTATGACCTTAAAGCCTCCGAGTGGTGCACGCTGTTTACTGGTGACCAAGACAAAATCAATGGCAATGGATTGAGAAATGTAACCCTCTTCTGTGTCCCTTTAGATATTTCTTCAAATGTAAAGTTTGCTCAGGTTTAAATGAACTTGAACTTGGCATCCCAGAGGAGACTCGGCTTTCCTAGTAGTCGGTATAGACTTTCCCTTATTAAGTGTAGTCAATAGGAGTTGACACGTTAAAGAGAGAGTTCATATTAACGCATCTGCTGTGCCTGCTTATGTCAGTCGATACAACTGATCTTTAACCAGGAGCGTATACTGAAGCTGCTGCTAGCTCCAATATTTTCGGCCGTGAATATGTATTACAGGATAGCCCTGAATTACATTAGAGATATATACTTAGCTTGTATTACAAACAAAGTAGCGGTAAGTTAATAAAGTCAATACGCTTCTATGTACTATGGAGCTACATTCAGCACTGCAGCCCCTTTACATATCCTGAAACAATCTGCGTGCATATAAGCATTTATTAATTAGCAGAAATTACAGCATTTAGTTGATTGGAATTGATTCCTTGAATATAAAAAAATTACCCCATTTGTGAGAATATAGATTTTTGTAAATTTGTAGATTCCGCAGCCGGCTTGCCACCATTTTGCTGAATTGTAAATGACTGTAAAAAATTGAACAAACAACAATAAAGCCTTATACTTTCCTCACCACTCACCTGTCCGTTCCCCCCACTACTCACTGTTTGCCAGTCAGAGCCACCACGTCTTTTCCCCATCGCGAGTCACATCTCCCAACCTGTTCATTCAAGGCTGGTCCTTCAACCACCACCACACGTCAGAGGTCACTGTGTATCACATGTGGTGTCCTGGACACGCCACGCCGTCACCTCTAAGGCCTGGTTGTGGCTGGAAGTCCTGGCCTAGAGTAAACAAAAAGAAGTTATAAGAGCATAATAGGGGACATTCAATTAGTAGAGAGTAACTTTGCTGTAAAACCTAATTTCCCAGTAAAATATACCCAATTTGGCAAATTTGGAATTTATCAGATCCACTCATCACCACTTTCTAATATTTACTGACTATTAGAAAAGAAGTATAAGTTGAGGTTCCTAGGTCACAATAACTGTTTTTTGTTTTTTTTTTAAACTGTCTGCTCTGGAAAATGTAGAATTAAAAAAGAAAACACCTAAAGAGACAGGTAAACCTGTTATTAAGCTTTCCGATACGTATTAGTATATTGTTTTGAAGAAGACATGCATAAGGTCAAAAGTAGCCTGTTTTTCTTTTGATTTCGTTCCTGTTGCTCCCCTAAGTATTCTACTTTTTGTGTTTTTTTCAATCTTTCGTATGTTTGCAAAGCTATGGGCATTGGTAGTTAGAGCTGATTTTTATGATCTTTACCAAACGGGTGCTGCTCATATGGTAATATAGAAGAGCAGAAGGAAGATATGCTCTGAGATAACCCATTGTGCAATGCTCCCTTGTTAAAAACAATCAAAATTTGCAATAAATAAAAAATCCCATATCTTTAGACCCATATGGCGGATTTAAAAGAATAACAAATAGAAAAAGGTTATAGCCTGGGGAGCAATCTGAAGTAAAATAAAGCAAAAACTATCCTTTCCTTTGACTTGATAACAGGTCTTCTTTAAGATTGGGATCACAAGTTGCGAATGCAAGGCATTATTGCTTTGACTGATTAAAAAATACACTGTTTTGCTGCAATTTTCAAAATATTCTAGAGAACACCATGGTTTACCATGTTCACAACAAAAATCTCAACATGTGAGTGCCCAATCAGATCTACAGTATTTGCCATAAATGCCCAATTGATGCAGGTTCTAAAGAATGGGACTTTCTGTGGGAAAGTAGCCCCACGCGTAGGGCTCTCTATTTATTTGCATAAATTACCTTGTATGCTTGCTCAGCAATTTTTGGAACACCCAGACAGGTTAATGGAGAGCGTTGTACATGCATGTTCAGTCCACTTCTCCATTCAACAGGGGCGTCAGGGCCCCAATCTCAAGATAGATGCGATCAGATAGAGGTTCAAGATGGGAACATACGGCTCATGGTGCAGTGCAATAATGTAAAACAAAGGTATGATTACATATCAACCAAGACAAAGTGATTCCAAATTGCAAATCTCTCAAAATGTTGTCATGTCATATCATGTCTTTGGTAAGTAGAGAGAAGAGCTGTTATCCTACAACTTCAGCTTCACGACCTCACTGGTCCGGTAACTCCTAATCCAATTCTAGACTAAAAAGTGGCATACAGACATGTGCAATATTTCTGCTGTGGTGAGCCATATAAGACAAGAACAAGGACCTCAAGAAGAAGCTCGAGAAATGTGCTGACCTCTAAGCCAATACTATTAGTTGATAATCATGTACCATTTTCTTCTGAAATATCATTCCCAAATTGAGAGGAACCACATGCCCTTAAATAAAATAGTGCGGTGAATGTTATGTCATGTTCTCGATGCTTAATACACATAATAAGTGCTGAAAAGGTCTTTTGCTCATTAACCCCTTCCCGACCCATGACGCCACGTAGGCGTCATGAAAGTCGGTGCCATTCCGACCCATGACGCCTATGGGGCGTCATGGAAAGATCGCGTCCCTGCAGGCCGGGTGAAAGGGTTAACTCCCATTTCACCCGATCTGCAGGGACAGGGGGAGTGGTAGTTTAGCCCAGGGGGGGTGGCTTCACCCCCTCGTGGCTACGATCGCTCTGATTGGCTGTTGAAAGTGAAACTGCCAATCAGAGCGATTTGTAATATTTCACCCATTATAACGGGTGAAATATTACAATCCAGCCATGGCCGATGCTGAAATATCATCGGCCATGGCTGGAAATACTAGTGTGCCCCCACCCCACCCCTCCGATCGCCCCCCCACCCCCCCCGATCTGGCCGGTACACTGCTCCGGCTCCCCTCCGTCCTGTGCTCCGCTCCCCCCCGTGCTCGTGTCCGCTCCCCCCGTGCTCCAATCACCCCCCCGTGCTCCAATCACCCCCCCTGCACTCCGATCCACCCCCCCGTGCTCCATTCCAGCCCCCCCGTGCTCCGTTCCACGCCCCCCGCGCTCCGTTCCACCCCTCCCGCGCTCCGATTCCCCCCCCCGTGCTCCGATCCCCCCCCCCGTGGTCCCCCCCCACCCTATCATACTTACCGATCCAGCCGGGGTCCCGTCCGTCTTCTCCCGGGCGCCGCCATCTTCCAAAATGGCGGGCGCATGCGCAGTGCGCCCGCCGAATCTGCCGGCCGGCAGATTCGTTCCAAAGTGCATTTTGATCACAGATATAATCTATCTCAGTGATCAAAATAAAAAAAATAATAAATGACCCCCCCCCCTTTGTCACCCCCATAGGTAGGGACAATAAAAAAATAAAGAAATTTTTTTTTTCCCACTAATGTTAGAATAGGGTTAGGGTTAGGGGTAGGGTTAGGGTTAGGGGTAGGGTTAGGGGTAGGGTTAGGGTTAGGGTTAGGGGTAGGGCTAGGGGTAGGGTTAGGGGTAGGGTTAGGGTTAGGGGTAGGGGTAGGGTTAGGGTTAGGGGTAGGGTTAGGGCTAGGGTTAGGGTTAGGGGTAGGGGTAGGGTTAGGGGTAGGGTTAGGGTTAGGGGTAGGGGTAGGGTTAGGGTTAGGGGTAGGGTTAGGGTTAGGGTTAGGGGTAGGGCTAGGGTTAGGGCTAGGGTTAGGGTTAGGGTTAGGAATGTGCACACGTATTCTGGTCCTCTGCGGATTTTTCCGCTGCGGATTTGATAAATCCGCAGTGCTAAACCGCTGCGGATTTATGGCGGATTTACCGCGTTTTTTTCTGCGCATTTCACTGCGGTTTTACAATTGCGATTTTCTATTGGAGCAGTTGTAAAACCGCTGCGGAATCCGCACAAAGAAGTGACATGCTGCGGAATGTAAACCGCTGCGTTTCCGTGCAGTTTTTCCGCAGCATGTGTACAGCGATTTTTGTTTCCCGTAGGTTTACATTGAACTGTACACTCATGGGAAACTGCTGCGGATCCGCAGCGTTTTCCGCAGCGTGTGCACATACCTTTAGAATTAGGCTATGTGCACACGGTGCGGATTTGGCTGCGGATTCGCAGCAGTGTTCCATCAGGTTTACAGTACCATGTAAACATATGAAAAACCAAATCCGCTGTGCCCATGGTGCGGAAAATACCGCGCGGGAACGCTGCGTTGTATTTTCCGCAGCATGTCAATTCTTTGTGCGGATTCCGCAGCGTTTTACACCTGTTCCTCAATAGGAATCCGCAGGTGAAATCCGCACAAAAAACACTGGAAATCCGCGGAAAATCCGCAGGTAAAACGCAGTGCCTTTTACCCGCAGATTTTTCAAAAATGGTGCGGAAATATCTCACACGAATCCGCAACGTGGGCACATAGCCTTAGGGTTAGGGTTGGAATTAGGGTTGTGGTTAGGGTTAGGGGTGTGTTGGGGTTAGGGTTGTGGTTAGGGGTGTGTTGGGGTTAGGGTTGTGATTAGGGTTATGGCTACAGTTGGGATTAGGGTTAGGGGTGTGTTGGGGTTAGTGTTGGAGTTAGAATTGAGGGGTTACCACTGTTTAGGCACATCAGGGGTCTCCAAACGCAACATGGCGCCACCATTGATTCCAGCCAATCTCGTATTCAAAGAGTCAAATGGTGCTCCCTCACTTCCGAGCCCTGACGTGTGCCCAAACAGTGGTTTACCCCCACATATGGGGTACCAGCATACTCAGGACAAACTGCGCAACAATTACTGGGGTCCAATTTCTCCTGTTACCCTTGTGAAAATAAAAAAATGCTTGCTAAAACATAATTTTTGAGGAAAGAAAAATGATTTTTTATTTTCACGGCTCTGCGTTGTAAACGTCTGTGAAGCACTTGGAGGTTCAAAGTGCTCACCACATATCTAGATAAGTTCCTTGGGGGGTCTAGTTTCTAAAATGGGGTCACTTGTGGGGGGTTTCTACTGTTTAGGCACACCAGGGGCTCTGCAAACGCAACGTGACACCCGCAGACCATTCCATCAAAGTCTGCATTTCAAAAGTGACTACTTCCCTTCTGAGCCCCGACGTGTGCCCAAACAGTGGTTTACCCCCACATATGGGGTATCAGCGTACTCAGGAGAAACTGGACAACAACTTTTGGGGTCCAATTTCTCCTGTAACCCTTGGGAAAATAAAAAATTCTGGGCTAAATAATTATTTTTGAGGAAAGAAAACGTATTTATTATTTTCACGGCTCTGCATTATAAACTTCTATGAAGCACTTGGGGGTTCAAAGTGCTCATCACACATCTAGATAAGTTCCTTTCAGGGTCTAGTTTCCAAAATGGGGTCACTTGTGGGGGGTTTCTACTGTTTAGGCACATCAGGGGCTCTGCAAACGCAACGTGACGCCCGCAGAGCATTCCATCAAAGTCTGCATTTCAAAACGTCACTACTTCAATTCCAAGCCCCGGCATGTGCCCAAACAGTAGTTTACCCCCACATATGGGGTATCACCGTACTCAGGAGAAACTGGACAACAAATATTGGGGTCAAATTTCTCCTGTTACCCTTGGGAAAATTAAAAAATTCTGGGCTAAATAATTATTTTTGAGGAAAGAAAACGTATTTATTATTTTCACGGCTCTGCATTATAAACTTCTATGAAGCACTTGGGGGTTCAAAGTGCTCACCACACATCTAGATAAGTTCCTTTGGGGGTCTAGTTTCCAAAATGGGGTCACTTGTGGGGGGTTTCTACTGTTAAGCCACATCAGGGGCTCTGCAAACGCAACGTGACGCCCACAGAGCATTCCATCAAAGTCTGCATTTCAAAACGTCACTACTTCACTTCCGAGCCCCGGCATGTGCCCAAACAGTGATTTACCCCCACATATGGGGTATCAGCGTACTCAGGAGAAACTGGAAAACAACTTTTGGGGTCAAATTTCTCCTGTTACCCTTGGGAAAATAAAAAATTGCAGGCTAAAAGATCATTTTTGAGAAAATAATTTTTTTTTTTATTTTCATGGCTCTGCGTTATAAACTTCTGTGAAGCACTTGGGGGTTCAAAGTCCTCACCACACATCTAGATTAGTTCCTTTGGGGGTCTAGTTTCTAAAATGGTGTCATTTCTGGGGGATCTCCAATGTTTAGGCACACAGGGGCTCTCCAAACGTGACATGGTGTCCGCTAATGATTGGAGCTAATTTTCCATTTAAAAAGCCAAATGGCGTGCCATCCCTTCCGAGCCCTGCCGTGCGCCCAAACAGTGGTTTACCCCCACATATGGGGTATCAGCGTACTCAGGACAAACTGGACAACAATATTTGGGGTCCAATTTCTCCTATTATCCTTGGCAAAATAGGAAATTCCAGGCTAAAAAATCATTTTTGAGGAAAGAAAAATTATTTTTTATTTTCATGGCTCTGCGTTATAAACTTCTGTGAAGCACCTGGGGGTTTAAAGTGCTCAATATGCATCTAGATAAGTTCCTTGGGGGGTCTAGTTTCCAAAATGGGGTCACTTGTGCGGGAGCTCCAATGTTTAGGCACACAGGGGCTCTCCAAACGCGACATGGTGTCCGCTAACAATTGGAGCTAATTTTCCATTCAAAAAGTCAAATGGCGCGCCTTCTCTTCCGAGCCCTGCCGAGTGCCCAAACAGTGGTTTACCCCCACATATGAGGTATCGGCGTACTCGGGAGAAATTGCCCAACAAATTTTATGATCCATTTTATCCTACTGCCCATGTGAAAATGAAAAAATTGAGGCGAAAAGAATTTTTTTGTGAAAAAAAATTACTTTTTCATTTTTACAGATCAATTTGTGAAGCACCTGAGGGTTTAAAGTGCTCACTAGGCATCTAAATTAGTTCCTTGGGGGGTCTAGTTTCCAAAATGGGGTCACTTGTGGGGGAGCGCCAATGTTTAGGCACACAGGAGCTATCCAAACGCGACATGGTGTCCGCTAACGATGGAAATAATTTTTCATTCAAAAAGTCAAATGGCGCTCCTTTCCTTCCGAGCCTTACCATGTGCCCAAACAGTGGTTTACCCCCACATGTGAGGTATTGGTGTACTCAGGAGAAATTGCCCAACACATTTTAGGATCCATTTTATCCTGTTGCCCATGTGAAAATGAAAAAATTGAGGCTAAAAGAATTTTTTTGTGAAAAAAAAGTACTTTTTCATTTTTACGGATCAATTTGTGAAGCAGCTGGGGGTTTAAAGTGCTCACTATGCATCTAGATAAGTTCCTTGGGGCGTCTAGTTTCCAAAATGGGGTCACTTGTGGGGGAGCTCCAATTTTTAGGCAAACGGGGGCTCTCCAAACGTGACATGGTGTCCGCTAAAGAGTGGAGCCAATTTTTGATTCAAAAAGTCAAATGGCGCTCCTTCCCTTCCAAGCCCTGCCGTGCGCCCAAACAGTGGTTTACCCCCACATATGAGGTATCAGCGTACTCAGGACAAATTGGACAATCAGTTTCTCCTTTTACCATTGGGAAAATAAAAAAATTGTTGCTAAAAGATAATTTTTGTGACTAAAAAGTTAAATGTTCATTTTTTCCTTCCATGTTGCTTCTGCTGCTGTGAAGCACCTGAAGGGTTAATAAACTTCTTGAATGTGGTTTTGAGTACCTTGAGGGGTGCAGTTTTTAGAATGGTGTCACTTTTGGGTATTTTCAGCCATATAGACCCCTCAAACTGACTTCAAATGTGAGGTGGTCCCTAAAAAAAATGGTTTTGTAAATTTCGTTGTAAAAATGACAAATCGCTGGTCGAATTTTAACCCTTATAACTTCCTAACAAAAAAAAATTTTGTTTCCAAAATTGTGCTGATGTAAAGTAAACATGTGGGAAATGTTATTTATTAACTATTTTGTGTCATATATCTCTCTGGTTTAACAGAATAAAAATTCAAAATGTGAAAATTGCGAAATTTTCAAAATTTTCGCCAAATTTCCGTGTTTATCACAAATAAATGCAGAATTTATTGACCTAAATTTACCACTAACATGAAGCCCAATATGTCACGAAAAAACAATCTCAGAACCGCTAGGATCCGTTGAAGCGTTCCTGAGTTATTACCTCATAAAGGGACACTGGTCAGAATTGCAAAAAACGGCAAGGTCTTTAAGGTCAAAATAGGCTGGGTCTTGAAGGGGTTAAACCTTCCCTTGGTTCCTGATAAATAACAAGACAGCTGTTGTAGTAGTAACATAAGTGTGCGGTATAATATATTAGGAGCTGTTAGACACAAATGTTACGCCATTCCTGTTATTATACCCATCGCTTACAAGGTAAACTTTAGTTCCTAACTGTTCTGCGCCTGATTCATTATGTGCACATGCCTGCTGCTTATTACCAACAGCCAATTCTGAATGGCATCATTTTACAGTAATATTTAATTGCCATCTAACTGGATAATTAAATGTCAGACAGTAGACATTAGGAGGTGTTAACGTCCGCACTCCGCACAGTGGTCTTGTCTTATTATCGTACTATGAAACCATATCATTTCGTTTTAGTATTTATTTTACCATTATATTTTTCTTCCATTTAAGCAGATGGATGGCCGTACTTAGCCAGTGTAGAAATATTGGTCAATTCAAGCATGGTTATATCACAATCCTAGCAGTAATTGTTTTATTTATTACTAGTAAAAGCAACAAGGTCATTTTTGATGTTGAGCTTTGTGGGTGTGTGTGCAGTGACTGGAGAGGACAGCGTTTATGTGCAGTCTGCTGGAGCCGAGCAGTATCAGTTCACATCCTAGATTACTGCTTGGTATGTGAACAGGAGACTGATCTTCTTATGGAGAGCGGTTTCTTAAGGACATAATCAGCTTGTGGAACATTTAGGAATCTGTACGCTCAATATATTTAGTAGAATGGTCATTTAGGGTGGAAACGTTTATACTTCCATGGAAAAAGTAGTCTTACATGGATGAGTTCAACATCCATCTATAAAAACAGCATTAGGCACTATTGGGAAAAAATGGTGAAGTGTCAAACTCACATAGTGGACAGTCTTGTAGTGGGTTTACATTACCCAATTTTACAGCATTAAATGACAGCCGATCAGTAATAATTTAAGCCACAGTGAACCATCCAGTATAAATCAGAGATCCCCATCCAGCATAAGTCACAGAGACCCATCTAGTATAAATCACAGATCCCCATCAAGCATAAGCCACAAAGACCCATCTAGTATAAATCACAGAGCCCCATCTAGTATAAGCCACAGTGACCCATCTAGTATAAATCACAGATCCCCATCTAGCATAAGGCACAGTGACCCAACTAGCATACGCCACAGTGACCAATCTAGTATAAATCACAGATCCCCATCTAGCATAAGCCACAGTGACCCATCTAGTAAAAATCAGAGAACCCCATCTAGTATAAATCACAGAGCCCCATCTCGCATACGCCACAGTGACCAATCTAGTATAAATCACAGAGCCCCATCTAGTGTAAACCACAGAGTGTCACAAAGTATAAACCACAGATCTCAATCTAGTACAAATCACAGAGCCCCATCTAGCATGCGCCACAGTGACCCATCTAGTGTAAACCACAGAACCCCATCTAGTATAAGCCACAGTGATCCATCTAGCATAAATCACAGAGCCCCATCTAGCATAAGCCACAGAGACACATCTAGTAAAAATCACAGAACCCCATCTAGCATATGCCACAGTGTCCCATCTAGTATTAACCACAGAAACCCATCTAGCGTACGCCACAGTGACTCATCTAGTAAAAACCAGAGAGCCCCATCTAGCATACGTCACAGTGACCCATCTAGCGTAAGCCACAGAGCCCCATCTAGCATAAGCCACAGTGACCCATTTAGTATAAACCACAAAAGCCCATCTAATATACGCCACAGTGACCAATCTAGTATAAACCATAGAACCCCATCTCGCATACGCCACAGTGACCCATCTAGTATAAACCACAGAGCCCCATCTAGCATACGCCTCAGTGACCCATCTAGCGTAAACCACAGAGCCCCATCTAGCATATGCCACAGTGACCCATCTAGCGTAAACCACAGAGCCCCATCTAGCATACGCCTCAGTGACCCATCTAGCGTAAACCACAGAACCCCATCTAGCATAAGCCACAGTCACCCATCTAGTATAAACCACAGAATCCCATCTAATATGCGCCACAGTGACCAATCTAGTATAAACCAAGGAACCCCATCTCGCATACGCCAGTGACCCATCTAGTATAAATCACAGAGCCCCATCTAGCATACGCCACAGTGACCAATCTAGTATATATCACAGAACCCCATCTAGTATAAGCCACAGTGACCCATCTAGTATAAATCACAAAGACCCTTCTAGCATAAGCCACAGTGATCCATCTAGTATAAACCACAAAGCCCCATCTAGCATATGCCACAGTGACCCATCTAATATACATGTAAGCCACAGAACCCCATTTAGCATACGCCACAGTGACCCATCTAGTATAAATCAGAAACCCATAAAGCAGAAACCCATCTAGCATACGCCACAGTGACTCATCTAGTATAAACCACAGAGCCCCATCTATCATACGCCACAGTGACCCATCTAGCATAAACCACAGAGCCCCTTCTAGCATAAGCCATAGTGACCCATCTAGTGTAAACCACAGAACCCCTTCTAGCATAAGCAACAGTGAACAATCTAGTATAAACCACAGAAGCCCATCTATCATATGCCACAGTAACCCATCTAGTGTAATCCACAGAGTGTCACAAAGTATAAACCACAGAGCTCAATCTAGTACAAATCACAGAGCGACATCTAGCATACGCCACAGTAACCCATCTAGTGTAATCCACAGAGTGTCACAAAGTATAAACCACAGAGCTCAATCTAGTACAAATCACAGAGCCCCATCTAGCATACGCCACAGTGACCCATCTAGTGTAAACCACAGAACCCCATTTAGCATACGCCACAGTGACACATCTAGTATAAATCCCAGAGCTCCATCTAGCATAAGCCACAGTGACCCATTTAGTATAACTCACAGAGCCGCATCTAGCATAAGCCACAGTGACCCATGTAGTATAAATCATAGAGCCTCATCTAGCATACGCCACAGTGACCCATCTAGTCTGAAACACAGAGCCCCATCTTGCATATGCCACAGTGACCCATCTAGTATAAGTCACAGAGCCCCATCTAGTTTATGCCACAGTGACCCATCTAGTATAAATCAGAACTCCATCTAGCATAAGCCACAGTGACCCATCTATTGTAAATCACAGAGCCCCATCTAGCATACGCCACAGTGACCCATCTAGTATAAATCTCAGAGCCCCATCTTGCATACGCCACAGTGACCCATCTAGTATAAAACACAGAGCCCCATCTAGCATACACCACAGTGACCCATCCAGTATAAATCACAGAGCCCCATCTAATATACGCCACAGTGACCATCTAGTATAAATCACAGAGCCCCATCTAGCATACGCCACAGTGCCCCATCTAGTATAAATTACAGAGCCCCATCTAGCATATGCCACAGTGCCCCATCTAGTATAAAGCACAGAGCCCCATCTAGTATATGCCGCAGTGACCCATCCAATATAAGCCACAGAACCCCATCTAGCATACGCCACAGTGACCCATCTAGTATAAGTCAGAATCCCATCTAGCATAAGCCACAGTGACCCATATAGTAAAAATTACAGAGCCCCATCTCGCATACGCCACAGTGACCCATCTAGTATAAATCACAGAGCCCCATCTAGCATACGCCACAGTGACCCATCTAGTATACATTACAGAGCCCCATCTAGCATATGCCACAGTGCCCCATCTAGTATAAACCACAGAGCCCCATCTAGCATATGCCACAGTGACCCATCCAATATAAGCCACAGAACCCCATCTAGCATACACCACAGTGACCCATCTAGTATAAGTCAGAATCCCATCTAGCATATGCCACAGTGACCCATCTAGTATAAATCACAGAGCCCCATCTCGCATATGCCACAGTTACCCATCTAGTATAAGTCAGAATCTCATCTAGCATAAGCCACAGTGACCCATATAGTAAAAATTACAGAGCCCCATCTCGCATACGCCACAGTGACCCATCTAGTATAAATCACAGAGCCCCATCTAGCATACGCCACAGTGACCCATCTAGTATACATTACAGAGCCCCATCTAGCATATGCCACAGTGCCCCATCTAGTATAAACCACAGAGCCCCATCTAGCATATGCCACAGTGACCCATCCAATATAAGCCACAGAACCCCATCTAGCATACACCACAGTGACCCATCTAGTATAAGTCAGAATCCCATCTAGCATATGCCACAGTGACCCATCTAGTATAAATCACAGAGCCCCATCTCGCATATGCCACAGTTACCCATCTAGTATAAGTCAGAATCTCATCTAGCATAAGCCACAGTGACCCATATAGTAAAAATTACAGAGCCCCATCTCGCATACACCACAGTGACCCATCTAGTATAAATCACAGAGCCCCATCTAGCATACGCCACAGTGACCCATCTAGTATAAATTACAGAGCCCCATCTAGCATAAGCCACAGTGCCCCATCTAGTATAAACCACAGAGCCCCATCTAGTATATGCCACAGTGACCCATCCAATATAAGCCACAGAACCCCATCTAGCATACGCCACAGTGACCCATCTAGTATAAGTCAGAATCCCATCTAGCATAAGCCACAGTGACCCATATAGTAAAAATTACAGAGCCCCATCTCGCATACGCCACAGTGACCCATCTAGTATAAATTACAGAGCCCCATCTAGCATACGCCACAGTGACCCATCTAGTATAAATTACAGAGCCCCATCTAGCATACGCCACAGTGCCCCATCTAGTATAAACCACAGAGCCCCATCTAGCATATGCCACAGTGACCCATCCAATATAAGCCACAGAACCCCATCTAGCATACGCCACAGTGACCCATCTAGTATAAGTCAGAATCCCATCTCGCATATGCCACAGTTACCCATCTAGTATAAGTCAGAATCTCATCTAGCATACGCCACAGTGACCCATATAGTAAAAATTACAGAGCCCCATCTCGCATACGCCACAGTGACCCTTCTAGTATAAATCACAGAACCCCATCTAATATACGCCACAGTGACCCATCTAGTATAAATTACAGAGCCCCATCTAGCATACGCCACAGTGACCCTTCTAGTATAAATCACAGAACCCCATCTAATATACGCCACAGTTACCCATCTAGTGTAAATCACAGAGCGCCATCTAGCATAAGCCACAGTGACCCATCTAGTATAAACCACAGAACTTCATCTCACATACGCCACAGTGACCAATCTAGTATAAATCACAAAGCCCCATCTAGTATAAGGCACACTTCCTGCCCCATCTAGTGTAAACCACAGGACGCCACAAAGTAATAAACCACAGAGCTCAATTTAGCACACATCACAGAGCCCCATCTTGTATAAGTCACAGTGACTCATCTAGTATGTGCTACAGAGCACCATCTCATAGAAGTTACATTGCTCTATCAAGTATAAGCCACAGTGCCACATCTAGTGTAAGCCACAGTGCCACATCTAGTGTAAGCCGCAGTGCCCCATCTAATGTAAACCACAGAGTCCTTCCTTAAGTATCAGTCCCATTGTCCCAGAATCCAGCAGATCTTTCTCCTTTGCTTTCATCTTTTGCAGCATCATTTTCCCTTTCACCATCCAGCCTTGTCCTTGAGTTTTCTGTTCGGCAGCCTATGTCAGGATTCTTTTGTGTATATCTTGGTCTATTCTATCCCTTAATAAAGGGGAGTGATAAAAGACCTGGACTTTGTGACCAGGCTTCCATTTCCAGCATGGCAATTCAGGCATGGCAATGACATCATCATTATGATGCTACTTGCGTCTTGAGAGACAGCACTAAAAACAGGGTTAGGAGGCATTGACCAAAATTTAATGGGGAATCTCGATCTTATTTCTGGTTCTCCAAACCAGCTGTTAATTTAGCAACTTGTTTGAGAAAAATGGGGAGAATTGACTGAATTGAACTCCACTGAACAACACCCTAAGTATTTGTACTGCTCATAACTGATCACATGGTTGAAAAGTTACAAGGCAGCTATGCAATCCACTGGGCTACTCTGCTGCCAAATCAGATAGCGTTTTTCATGTGATTAATCTATGAAAATTCAATTCAAAGGCAATCGAATAATATCTAAGAATTTTCTAATAGTAGAAAAAAAACGATATATTTAATGAAATCTTGGATTACATGTGTGTTGATATAGATTTGATTTTCCATGTATACTTACATACAGTATGTGAAATGAGCTATACTTCAGATCTAGAGTAGCTAATTAATGTCATCTGCTAGTGAGAGGGCATCACTTCACTGCCCTAACCAAGATGTGCAAGATCGATCTACATAGTCTTAATATTGAATATACTAATGAAAGAGGCCAGCAAAACTGCGGACATTGACTTAATTAGTCTTTGATATTCTTTGAAATACTGTGCCATTAGACCATATCACATGTAATGATGAATACATCTCTATACTACTATGAATTACAAAAATTGTATATCTGTTATAGATATATGCAATGTGATCATACTTTTTTGTTTACATATAGAACAACTTAAAGTCAGCAGTTTTGTCTTCCTGGACTAGGGTCCCATATTGGAATTTGAGCAAGGTCGAGATTCACAACTTTGTATGTTCTCCCTTTGCGTGTTTTGACTAGTTTTTTCTTAAGATGACCATATATGTTAAAGCAAAATGTATAAAACTCATCAACTTAAATCTGATTGGCAAACTATGTTATGGGCTGCCCTAATCTCCCAAGATATCATGTAAGGGAAAAAAAGGATCAGGCATATTAAATTTTAATACCATACCTCAACCTTTATTGGAAGGGAAGATGTCACCTATAGAGACGTCTGGTAACAGCTTACTTCCATCTCCCTAGGACAGAACACATGTTGAACCATGCATGTGTACCTCCTGGAAATGACAACCACGGTTGGCCAACAACTATTGAAGATCTTCTGGAACCTTTACATTCCAAGAATGAGCTAAATGAGCTTTCTATTAAATTGCCTCTTGTGTGTGTTCTTGATAGAAAGCCTAGATTTGGAGCCCTATTACGGATATGCACTAATGAGAGTGATAGCAATCTCTGCACAGTCCTGCTAAATATGTAAATGCTATAAGCGCGATGGAATAAAAATATGAAGGAGATGATAGCGCTGTTTTCAGAGACTACATTCTGTATTTCATCGAGAGCGTTTATCTCGACTTATGCTGCTCTGTTTACTGCATCCATTTATGCTCATTTGGCAGAAAGCAATAAGATTCATTGGGGGGAAAATCGCACATTTGACTTGGTATTTAAACAAGAAAAGAATATGCAGTGTAGTTACAATTCTCACGTGAATATGTTAGTGTCATCTGGGCATCAAACCACAATTCCTAAACTCGAGAGCAGTTGTTCTCTTAAATTGATTAAGCAATTAACTTTAGGTAATGTAGCCTGCAATATTTTAATTTCAATCTAAATAAACCGTATCCTTCGCCTTTTACAGCTTGACGTTGAAAAGATGAAATATGTATGCATCTTCTGGTTTTCCCTTCCTTGAAAAGGGTCAATAGTTTCCTAATGGAAGCAGTCAATAGCAATTTCTCTTGGCAAGCTCAACAAAATTAGCTTCAACAAGCATCTGTATTGGGCTTTATAAATGACATGGCTGTAGAGGTTTGTGGGAAAAGAGACCCCACATTGGGATTCAGAGAGCGCTGGCAACATGCAATTTGATTTTAAAAAAAAGAAAGGCTTGCTGTTGCAAAATGCAGAAGACCACCTTATGATAGATAAAAGTGTGATGGCTGATGCATCAAAATGGAACTCACCATGTAAAAACTCACTGGATTAAATCTATATTATAAATATACAATGGTTTGGACTAGTCAGAATGTCACCTTCTATTACCCAATTCTTAAAAGGGTGAAATTATGGAAATACAAATGTATCAACAGCACCAAGGACCTTACGACTGAGAGAAACCAAGTGTTGTTCTGTCATGTAGGAAGACTAGCATTGTAAATTAATCTTTGAAGGTAGTCTGCCTGATTAAAGATTTTACATACGTTTTTAGACAATATAGTGTAAGAAATATTGATATCTTCATTAATGAAAAAATTTGCATCATCTTGTACCAATCCTCTGCTGTTACTCTTTGAAATACCTGAAGACATTGACCATTAGTGTTGAGCATTCCGATACCGCAAGTATCGGGTATCGGCCGATATTTACGGTGTCGGAATTCCGATACCGAGATCCGATATTTTTGTGATATCGGGAATCGGTATCGGGATTAAGATTAATGTGTAAACTTACCCTCTGACGCGCCCTGGTCGTCACCGCTGCAACCGCCTTGCTTTCGTTCCGAAGAATGAGCGCGTTAAGGGCCTTCGATGATGTCGCGGCTTGTGATTGGTCGCTGAGCGGTCATGTGACCGCTCACGCGACCAATCACAAGCCGCGACGTCATCGAATGTCATTAACATGCTCATTCCTAAGAATGAGCGCGTTACGGACCTTTGATGACATCGCGGCTTGTGATTGGTCGCATGAGCGGTCACATGACCGCTCAGCGACCAATCACAAGCCGCGACATCATCGAAGGCCCTTAACGCGCTCATTCTTTGGAACGAAAGCAAGGCGGTTGCAGCGGTGACGACAGGGCGCGTCAGAGGGTGAGTATATCAATATTTTTTTATTTTTATTCTTTATTTTACACATGAATATGGATCCCAGGGCCTGAAGGAGAGTTTCCTCTCCTTCAGACCCTGGGATCCATTACAGGATACCTTCCGATATTTGTGTCTCATTGACTTGTATTGGTATCGGATATCGGTATCGGCGATATCCGATATTTTTCGGATATCGGCCGATACCATCCGATACCGATACTTTCAAATATCGGACAGTATCGCTCAACACTATTGACCAATATTTGTGTGTGCTCACAAAGTCTGACACTGTCCAATCAGTGCTGCCACTTCCAAACTACTAAAGACACACCTGTATGATAAGGAGAATGGTAACACTGAGTTGTCGCTTTATTCATGCATTCTAGGAGCAACAATAGAGGAATGGAATTATTATTATTATTATTATTATTATTTATTGTTATAGTGCCATTTATTCCCTGGCGCTTTACATGTGAGGAGGGGTATACATAATAAAAACAAGTACAATAATCTTAAACAATACAAGTCATAACTGGTACAGGAGGAGTGAGGACCCTGCCCGCGTAAGCTCACAATCTATAAGGGATGGGTGAGAATACAGTAGGTGAGGATAGAGCTGATCATGCAGCTGTTTGGTCGATCAGTGGTTACTGCAGGTTGTAGGCTTGTCGGAAGAGGTGGGTCTTCAGGTTCTTTTTGAAGGTTTCGATGGTAGGCGAGAGTCTGATGTGTTGTGGTAGAGGGTTCCAGAGTAGGGGTGATACGCGAGAGAAATCTTGTGTACGATTGTGGGAAGAGGAGATAAGAGTAGAGAAGGAGAGCTTGTGGGAATCAGAGGTTGCGTGTAGGTAAGTACCGGGAGACGAGGTCACAGATGTATGGAGGAGACAGGTTTTGGATGGCTTTGTACGTCATGGTTAGGGTTTTGTACTGGAGTCTCTGGGCAATGGGGAGCCAGTGAAGGGATTGACAGAGCGGAGAAGCCGGGGAATAGCGGGGGACAGGTGGTTTAGTCGGGCAGCAGAGTTTAGAATAGATTGGAGGGGTGCGAGAGTGTTAGAGGGGAGGCCACAGAGCAGGAGGTTGCAGTAGTCAAGGCGAGAGATGATGAGGGCATGGACTAGGATTTTTGCAGATTCTTGGTTGAGGAATGAACGGATTTGTGAAATATTTTTGAGTTGAAGTCGGCAGGAAGTGGAAAGGGCTTGGATATGTGGTTTGAAGGAGAGATCAGCGTCAAGGATTACCCCGAGGCAGCGAGCTTGTGGGACTGGGGAGAGTGGGCAGCCATTTACTGTAATGGATAGGTTCGTTGGGGGGGTCACGTGAGATGGGGGAAAGATGATGAATTCTGTTTTGTCCATATTAAGTTAAGAAATCTAGCGGAAAAGAAGGATGAAATAGTGGACAGACATTGAGGGATTCTGGTTAGTAGGGAGGTGATATCTGGTCCAGAGATGTAGATCTGTGTGTCATCAGCATAGAGGTGATACTGAAAGCCATGAGATTCTATGAGCTGTCCCAGGCCAAAAGTATAAATGGAGAAGAGCAGGGGCCCAAGGACTGAACCTTGTGGGACTCCAACAGATAGGGGGCGAGGTGAGGAGGTGGTGTGTGAGTGGGAGACGCTGAATGTCCGGTCTGTTAGGTATGATGAGATCCAGGATAGGGCCAAGTCTGTGATGCCAAGGGATGAGAGGGTCTGTAGTAATAGGGAATGGTCCACTGTTTCAAAAGCAGCCGACAGGTAGAGGAGGAGGAGGACAGAGTAGTGTCGCTTGCTCTTGGCAGTTAAGAGGTCATTGGTGCCCTTAGTTAGGGCAGTTTCAGTGGAATGGTGCAACCGGAAGCCAGATTGTAAGCGGTCAAAGAGGGAGAAAGAAGAGAGATGGGAGGACAGTTCAAGGTACACGTGTTGTTCCAGTAGTTTGGAGGCATAAGGGAGAAGTGATATAGGGCGATAGCTAGATACAGAGGATGGGTCAAGAGAGGGCTTTTTGAGGATAGGTGTGATGGAGGCATGTTTAAAGCTTGAGGGGAAAACACCAGTTGTTAGTGATAGGTTGAAGAGATGGGTTAGGGTTGGGATGAAGACTGTGGTGAGGTTTGGGATGAGGTGGGATGGGAGCGGGTAAGGTGACAGGTGGTGAGATGCGATCTTGAGAGTAGAGTGGAGAGTTGATCTTCTGTAATGGTGGAGAAGTTGGTTTTGGAGGTGGAGGGCTGGGAAGTCAGGAGGAAGGGCTCTGGGGGTTGTTGACCAAAACTGTCTCTGATGCTATCAATCTGGAATGGTAAATTTAAAGAAAATATGATGCAACACTGTTTTTTCATGAATACCAGTATTTACAGCAGGGCTTGAAAGTTTCTAAACCCTTTATGTTTCTGCCTAAATTTAACCTAAAATGACATCAGGGAATTCACATAAGTCTCAAAACTAGATAAAGAGAAGAAAATAAAACAGAAGAATCACCATATTAGATTTTTGTATTCTTTTTTTTAGGAAAATGATCAAATTATCAAATATTTCTAGGCTGTAAGCTACAAAAGTATGTGAACCATTAGGAATAGCAGACAATTTGAAGATTAAATTTGAGTCTGACAATTTTAGGTGTAGGTAAGTGGCCAATTTTATTTAAAAATCAAGGATCTATCAAAATATGTCCTTCACAACACATGGTTGTGGAAGTGTATCATGGCACAAACAAAGGAGAACTCTGAGGACCTCAGAAGAAGACTTGCTTATCAGGGTGGAAAATGTTACAAAACCATCTGTAAAGAGTTTGGACTTCACAAATCCACAGTCAGACACACTGTGTTCACATGGAGGAAATTCAAAACAATTATTACCGTCCCCAGGAGTAGTCGACAAGCAAAGATCACTCCAAGAACAAGGCATATAAATGTCCGCAGCGTCACAAAGAAACCGAAGGTAACCTCTAAGCAACTAAAGGGCTCTCTGATGTTAGCTTTTGCTAATTTTCATGAATTCACCATCAGAAGAGCACTGAACGACAGTGATGTGTATAACAGGAAAGTAAAGAAGAAAGACATTGCTCTAAAACTAAAAATATCAGAAACTTGACAGATACAGTTAGGGCCAGAAATATTTGGACAGTGACACAATTTTCGCGAGTTGGGCTCTGCATGCCACCACATTGGATTTGAAATGAAACCTCTACAACAGAATTCAAGTGCATATTGTAACGTTTAATTTGAAGGGTTGAACAAAAATATCTGATAGCAAATGTAGGAATTGTACACATTTCTTTACAAACACTCCACATTTTAGGAGGTCAAAAGTAATTGGACAAATAAACATAACCCAAACAAAATATTTTTATTTTCAATATTTTGTTGCAAATCCTTTGGAGGCAATCACTGCCTTAAGTCTGGAACCCATGGACATCACCAAATGCTGGGTTTCCTCCTTCTTAATGCTTTGCCAGGCCTTTACAGCCGCAGCCTTCAGGTCTTGCTTGTTTGTGGGTCTTTCCGTCTTAAGTCTGGATTTGAGCAAGTGAAATGCATGCTCAATTGGGTTTAGATCTGGAGATTGACTTGGCCATTGCAGAATGTTCCACTTTTTGGCACTCATGAACTCCTGGGTAGCTTTGGCTGTATGCTTGGGGTCATTGTCCATCTGTACTATGAAGCGCCGTCCAATCAACTTGGCAGCATTTGGCTGAATCTGGGCTGAAAGTATATCCCGGTACACTTCAGAATTCATCCGGCTACTCTTGTTTGCTCTTATGTCATCAATAAACACAAGTGACCCAGTGCCATTGAAAGCCATGCATGCCCATGCCATCACGTTGCCTCCACCATGTTTTACAGAGGATGTGGTGTGCCTTGGATCATGTGCCGTTCCCTTTCTTCTCCAAACTTTTTTCTTCCCATCATTCTGGTACAGGTTGATCTTTGTCTCATCTGTCCATAGAATACTTTTCCAGAACTGAGCTGGCTTCTTGAGGTGTTTTTCTGCAAATTTAACTCTGGCCTGTCTATTTTTGGTATTGATGAATGGTTTGCATCTAGATGTGAACCCTTTGTATTTACTGTCATGGAGTTTTCTCTTTACTGTTGACTTAGAGACAGATACACCTACTTCACTGAGAGTGTTCTGGACTTCAGTTGATGTTGTGAACGGGTTCTTCTTCACCAAATTAAGTATGCGGCGATCATCCACCACTGTTGTCATCCGTGGACGCCCAGGCCTTTTTGAGTTCCCAAGCTCACCAGTCAATTCCTTTTTTCTCAGAATGTACCCAACTGTTGATTTTGCTACTCCAAGCATGTCTGCTATCTCTCTGATGGATTTTTTCTTTTTTTTCAGCCTCAGGATGTTCTGCTTCACCTCAATTGAGAGTTCCTTTGACCGCATGTTGTCTGCTCACAGCAACAGCTTCCAAATGCAAAACCACACACCTGGAATCCACCCCTGACCTTTTAACTACTTCATTGATTACAGGTTAATGAGGGAGACGCCTTCAGAGTTAATTGCAGCCCTTAGAGTCCATTGTCCAATTACTTTTGGTCCCTTGAAAAAGAGGACGCTATGCATTACAGAGCTATGATTCCTAAACCCTTTCTCCGATTTGGATGTGGAAACTATCATATTGCAGCTGGGAGTGTGCACTTTCAGCCCATATTACATATATAATTTTATTTCTGAACATGTTTTTGTAAACAGCTAAAATAACAAAACTTGTGTCACTGTCCAAATATTTCTGGCCCTAACTGTATCTTTAAATAAACCAAAGTAGTCATGTTGATATATTCAGTAGATAGAAAGTTGCCATAAGTCATTGGTTTTTGTCTTCTACGTAGCAGATTTAAACTGCCCAGTGTAAAACGGTAAGAAACAACCTATACTAGGACCCTTCTTACAACAAGGCCTGACTGCTTTTAGTATACATAGAATCTAGTTAAATAATATTTTATTTTTCCCTCTTAATAATGCATTCATTGACAAGGCATGTCACTCATAAATCAGAATTACTTTTATCAAATTGATCAATGCCAAATATCAGATATCAACTATCAACCTACTACAAAACAATCCAGGCTGAGCTTTGTATGTCTATTGCTTTCATCGAAAAGTAAACTTTTTTTAATAAGTACAGAATATTCTCAGCTTAGAATATCTCACATCCACCTTACAATAACGGAGAACCTGGCATTCCCTGAATGCCACTGAGGCATTTTCTGCAGAAACTCTAATTTCTCGCTGCCCATAAATATTTTTATAGCTTCCTTCCACCCGCAGATAAAGTAGAAATAATTAACAATGAGCGTAAACATATTTGAACCTAGTTATTGCTGCTGATAAATAACCCTACGACAAGGAGCTATCCTGGTCATAAACTGATCTCTGTGCGGCAGGAATGGTTCCGACATCCTATCTGATTCTCACTGGCATGCCTGCCTTCAGTTCTCAGGGGAGCGATTTAGATTCTCTCTCCTGCTATCTTAAAATAAGAAGCGTCTATTTTACTTAATTAAATATGTGTTCAAATGTCAAAGGAATAAAAATAGTTTTCCTCTGGAGTGTATCAACCTTTGGAATATGATTGCAGAATACATCCACTTTTCTCATAATTAAAGATCATCAAGATTTTACACTTGTCATGTGTTTTCATGAAGGAATAAATGTAATTCCATCAAACGTCACCTTGTAAAATACATACTGCTCCCAGTCTGTGTAGCAGAAGTTGAATGCATAATTTTATGAAATGAGGAACTCATAATCAATGTATTTCATTTAAACTCTGCTGGAACTAAATGCAATATAGCATTATTTGTTGGATGATCACAATCAATCTTCATAAATCATATGTAATTAAACTAGCAATAGGGAGGGAGAATGCACGAGTTTGCTCTAGTGTGAAGCCCAGGTCTAGCAGTGCTGAATTCGTAAGTTGGTATAAGTTACTGTACCTTATCGTGTTATTTCTGGTTTCCCATAGCACTGCAGGCAAAAACTACTGAAGTATCATCAGTTTCTCAGACTTGACATCTGCTTTATGCTAATTTAGTGTATTTTCGTACGCTTTATGCTTGTCTTTAATTGTACAAGTCTCTAACACAGTGTCTTAAAACGTGACCATAATGGGGTTGTCTGATCTCAGACATTGATAGCGTACCGCCACATATCTCAACTCTGAGACTCATCGAACATGAGAATGGGGTCCCCCCTGACTCAGAGAGGGGGTGCTGTGCAAATGTGGCTTTATCCATTTTTATGGAGTTCCATTTATCATATTTTTATGCCATGTATTTCTAAGATAGGAATAACACTTTAAACAACATTTAATGGGATTGTTCAGTCCAAATCGATAAGTTTGCAATCACTCTGTGTGACTGCAGACTTATGAATTCCCCCAGCCACGCACTGTGCGCTGTGAGGATTTGCTGGTTTCTGAACCAGGACCAGAAGGTATGTATGAGTTATACATTCTCCCAGCCAGAGCCCATCCCATGGGCACGGACCCACTTCCAAACATTTATGTGTGGAGCAAGGCCTGCCCACTAGATTGACCCTTGCATGGAATGTGTATAACGCATACATACCCTCCAGCCCTGGCTCAGAAACCGGCGAATCCCCGCAGTGCACAGAGCATGTGCTGGGGGGATTCATAAGTCAGCAGTCACACAGAGAGACTGCAGACTTATCGATTTCGATTTGGATTGAACAACCCCTTTAAAGAAGAGGTAAAAAATGTAAAATACATAAGTGCACAGCAAATTACCACTCGACAAAACTTTGAGCTACTTCAGGAAAGAGAAAGCTTATGGAAATTACTGCTTTGACCCTATATTTTGACACTTAAAGTTGCTACCTACCTTAGTGAACGTTTTTTTTTTTACTTACACATATACACTACATGTGCTTGGTGCTAAAAGAATTTTGGCAATTCAGTTTCATTCAAAATTTGGCATTGTTTGCCTTCTAAAGCCTCTGTGGGGCATTGTCTATTGCTGGCTGCAGAGGGAGTTAACTTAGAATTAGGGATGAGTGGACCCGTGGAAGTTTGGCTTCTTGTACCCAACCGCAACTTTTTCCAAAGTTCGGTTCAGGTACCAGAACTGTACCTAAACTTGAACCAGAACCTGAACCCAATTGAAAATAATGGGGACCCTAACTTTTGAGCTGGATAATTCTCTTTCTCTCTGCAATGGACTTCTCCCAGAATTTAAAACATTGCAACCAACTTCAAGGAGAAATCTGTGTTCGGTGCTTAGCGCTGGACAATAACTGTCCAGTACAAGCCCCAAACTTTAAACTTTGAGTTTTCTCGTCTCTACTTAGAATCCATCACTGTGTTTGGTCTGGCAGTCTCAAGTTCTAATGATAACTCTTATTTGCCTTTCTCGGAGTTCCTCTCACAAAGCCTGCAAGTCAAATGGGGCAAAATTTCCCTCACTTTTATCTGAGATTCCTCTAATCATGAAAATTAGTGTCCCTCGGCTGCTCGGCCCCCTAGAAGAGGTTGCCATATTGAGCATGTTATGTGATCTATGGAGGCCCTCTTTAAAGTTTTGGTGAAGCCTGTAATTACGGGGCTATGCTATAAACTATGTTAGCAGGATAAACGCTGTGTTAAGGACTGGCGGAACGCACCAAGTACAAGATGAAATGGAACTAGGTGCGTTCGCAGTCCGAGGTCCACCGTGCAGGAAAAACCCTGCTGCTAGTAAGACGGACTATATGGCGGTACTATAAGTATACATGCACGGGTTAACTACACCCTGTGTGAAGGAAGCGATCCTGTTGCGTCACAGGACCACGGTACCGCACATAGAGCGTGAGCAAGGAGTCAGCGAACTCAAGCCCAACTAGGATTGAAGTCCGATTAGACACTTGCTGGCACAACACCGCAACTGGGTGTGTAAGGAAACTAAATAATAATATTCAGGCACAAGAGTGCGTGCGGTGCCACACAGACGAACGCCACTAACCACCCAGGCTTGGGTCAGGAAAGCGCAGAGCAAGCGCACGGCGCCGTACAGGCGGACACAGCAACTGGTAGCTGTAATGTGTGTTACGTGCTGTTGGATAAGTCGGGCGCTAGATAGCAAACATACACCTTCCGCGAACAAACATTCAATAGGGAAGGTTATTTAAAATGCGACTTTCACTCACAACACACACACATATTTACAAGACAATACTAGCGCATGGCCGTGCGGTCATGCGCAGTTTATATAGCTGCAGCACAGGAAACAGCTACGGAAGTTTTGCCCTTTCAGGACCTGCCAAAAGGACCAATGGGATGTGCTGCAGTACCTGAGCATGTGACCCTCGATCTCCAAAAGGAGATCTTGCCCTGGGCATGCTCAGTGTGTGCAAATAAGGACTTAGATCCAGAAACGTCCACTTGCCGGTGCCCAGCACTGGCTTCAATGGCAGAAGCAGGAAAAGCAGCAGTAACTCTTCGCACAGAGTCAGACTGAGCGAGACGCTGGGATCGACGTCCCCGCTGAGCAGACTCCACTGCGGCTGGAGGAGAATGGGAGACCGCAGCGGAGACGGATCGAGATTCCCCCTGTGCAGCAGAGGAAACTCGACTCCTAACATTACCCCCCCTCCTAGAGCCCCCCATCCTTGGGCCTCGCTACGTTCGAAGGCAGCAATGAGCTGCGGGGCCCGAATGTGTTCAACAGGCTCCCAGGACCTGTCCTCGGGGCCATAACCCTTCCAGTCTACCAAATAAAATTTTTTGCCACGTACCACCTTGTACCCCAAAATAGCGTTCACCTCATAATCGTCCGTAGACGAACCCGATGTCCCAGCAGATGACTCGGAGAACCGGGACATATACACGGGTTTCAAGAGGGAGACATGAAAGGTGTCGGTGATACCCAGGCGTGGCGGAAGGGCCAAACGATAGACCACAGGATTAACCTGTTCGAGGACCTTGAAGGGACCCAAGTAGCGAGGTGAAAACTTAGTGGACTCTACACGCAGCCTGATGTTACGGGCGGAGAGCCACACTAAATCGCCAGGAGCAAAGGTTGGGGCAGGGCGCCGATGTGCATCGGCGGAGGACCTCATTCTCTCCTTCGAGGCCCGAATGGCATCCTGAGTGCGGTCCCAAATGTCCCGTGCCTCCACTGCCCAGTCTGCCACCCTGGAGTCAGCAGAGGACACGGGCATAGGCACAGGAACCCACGGATGCTGGCCGTAATTAAGGAGGAAAGAAGTCTGACCGGTGGAGTCAGCTACAGCGTTATTAAGGGCGAACTCTGCCCATGGTAATAAAGATGCCCAGTCATCCTGCCTGGCAGAAACAAAATGTCGCAGATATGTGACCAGAGTCTGATTGGCCCTCTCCACCAACCCATTCGTCTCGGGATGATATGCGGAAGAGAGATTTAACTCAATGCTGAGAAGACGACAAAGCTCTCTCCAAAACCGAGACGCAAACTGGGGACCCCGGTCACTGACAATTTTGTCTGGCATGCCGTGTAGGCGGAAGACGTGTCTTATGAACAACGCTGCCAAGGCCCGTGCAGAAGGTAACCGTGGGAGCGGCACCAAATGCACCATTTTCGAGAAATGATCGGTAACAACCCAAATGACGGTACAGCCGCGAGACTTGGGCAAACCCACCACAAAGTCCATCCAAACCATCTCCCAGGGCCTGTCTGCGACCGGCAAGGGATAGAGTAACCCAGACGGCCGTTGTCGAGGAGACTTATTTTTGGCGCATGAGACACACGCCAGAACGTAATCTCTGACATCTCGGAGCATATGCGGCCACCAGTACGTCCTCGCCAGCAGCTCAGATGTCCTTTTTGTCCCAAAGTGTCCACCCACCCTGGAGGAATGAGCCCAAGAGAGAACCTCCGGTCGCAAATTTATGGGCACAAAAGTCTTGCCCGGAGGCACAGACTCAAGCGAAACCGGAGCCACGGTTCTCAAGCTCTCAGAAGGAACAATAAGCCGAGGCTCTCCTTCCTCCTCCTCAGATGACACAACAGAGCGAGAAAGAGCATCAGCTCGAATGTTCTTCTCCCCAGCGAGATAATGGAGGGTGAAGTGGAATCGGGAGAAGAATAAGGACCATCTGGCCTGGCGAGAATTTAGCCGCTGGGCTGTTTGCAAATATAGCAAATTTTTGTGGTCTGTAAAAACTTGAAAGGGAAAACGAGCCCCCTCCAAGAGATGTCTCCACTCTGAGAAAGCCAATTTCATCGCTAGCAACTCCCTGTCCCCGATGGAATAATTCCTCTCTGCTGGTGTGAAGGTCTTGGAGAAGAAGAAGCACGGATGCTTCCGACCTTGAGCATCCTTTTGGAAGAGGACTGCTCCTGCACCAACGGAAGAGGCATCCACCTCCATTATAAACGGCTTATCAACATCGGGACGATGTAGGATGGGAGCGCTAGCAAAATGAGACTTAGAAGAAAAGGCCCTGGAGACCTCTTCAGCACTGGCTTCAATGGCAGAAGCAGGAAAAGCAGCAGTAACTCTTCGCACAGAGTCAGACTGAGCGAGACGCTGGGATCGACGTCCCCGCTGAGCAGACTCCACTGCGGCTGGAGAAGAATGGGAGACCGCAGCGGAGACGGATCGAGATTCCCCCTGTGCAGCAGAGGAAACTCGACTCCTAACACGCTGCCTAAAATATTTGCATTTTTTACTCATTTTTGCTTACGTTTTTTCTTGGTTTTTTAATGTGCTTTCTACCATTCACAAAAATGCTTGTTTTGGCGTGCATTTTTTTCTGTGTTTTTTGCCATTCATAAAAAAGTGTGATATATGCCAAAAAAGGCTGACAGAAGTGACATTATGCAGATGTGAAACTTCTTCAAGTAAGAAAGGAACAAATAAGCAACACATGCATGAGACTTCAGAACTATCACTCCCTTTGATGGAACAGGGAAAAATGTGCAAGAAAAAAACTTGGCAAAAACACAGCAAAAATATGACGTGTGAACATAGGCTTACTCTTTCTCTAAGATATGTTTTATCATAGTGCACATATCCAAGGAAACTTTAACTTGTCACATAATATTCATGATCCCCCAAATGCCACCCATGATGATCTGTCTTGAAAATAGTCAATGTATAAATCCCTTATTTTTCTCATTTTGTTGGGTCTTGTCACACATTGTTTCCAGTTTGTATTGTTATTTAAAATTCTCCTTACCTTGGGTGCAGTGTAGCTGTCACGTGTTGCCTATCTGATTAGTGACACTGGTGTAGAGAGCGATAATTTACATGCACTACCACTATTCATGGTGTGGGTGAATCAGAACTGAGTCCTTATCTCTAAAGTTGTTATCTTCTAGCACACAACTGCTAAGCAACAAGCAGTAATAGGAATCCAATAAAGAGGTATATATGTATCATTTTAATATAATTCCTTCATGTTGCTATAGAAACAGTGCAGCCAAAAATAGTCACATATATATATATTTATATGTAAACAACGAACTATGTATAATGATAGAAATTAGAATTGAGCACTGTGTCAGTCGTTATATTCATTATTAAAGACATGACCTGATCAATGGGGAATCGTTTCCAGATACACTTGTGGCTTTTTCTTCCCATACTGATTTACCCATCTGCTTGTGACTCTCCCAGCATTCAGACCTGGTGACACGGACACAATGAAGAGCCGTAATCCCTGATTTACAGGGCTATGGGCAGTTCTATAGGAAAGGACCTTTGTCGCAGGTGAATTACTTAGCTTGTTTTGTTGTCATTAAGTGCCATAACATGAATTGCTTTTCTTTTCTGTAATCAAGGACAAAGCCATGAATGCACTTAATATTGATCCAGGGCCAACAAGCTACCTAGTCTATTGATTGGAGACCGAGTTAAAAGCTGCACGTGGCTGCAAAGCTAATATGAAGTACATTATGACTTCATGCTGGAAAAGCTTAAAGATTTGCCTAAGAATAACTTGGAGGAAAGTTAAACTTTGTAGCAGTGAGACATTGTGATATAGTGCTGGCCTGCGCTGTGAGATCATAGGATCTGATGCGTAAACTGATCTTGGGTGTCACTGCATGCACTAATTGTCCTCCAAACTTCGAAATAGTAGATATTACTCCTGCCCACTTCCTTTTCTCACCTTAAAAGGTGCCTTCTAACTTGTGGATATTGAGTAGTAGGCTCCTATTTAAGGAAGAGCTTATTCCCATGCTTACAAGATGCTAATCACTTATCCATGCTATAGGCCAGAGACAAAAACATCATGGCACAATATGTGCAGCTGCAACTGGACCTCAGAGGTAAGGAGGACCATTTCTACCTCCAAGGCTGCAAGCTGGTTTTGACACAGGCACGTAAAAAGTGTCATTATGATGAGCTATTGGATTGCAAAGGGCCCATATATTTTTTTTGCACAATGGCACCCTTCTATCTCTGTTCATGCCTGGAATAGTCTAACTATGGAGCTGCTGGAGCGAATGGAGTACCATGTTTGGCTTTTTCCGGCAGTCCCATAGATAGAGAATGGAGTGGTGGTGCATATGTCCAGCCAACACTTCATTCTGATGGGATCTGAGAGTTTTCAATGGCTGCATCCCTACGATCAGCAAGTTATCATCTATACAATGGATAAATGATGACTTCTAAACATTGGAATAACTCTTTAACTGCATATTTTCTTAATTTGTCTCTGGCTTAATGAAAATGTTATTGGTTTTATAATAAAGACACAAATCAAACCTCTAATTAAAAAGGTTTATTACCAGGCATTAAATTTCCACTTACCTTCAATGCATCCCATCACAGCCGATAGCTCTAAAATTACATCACACATGGATGCAATAACTGGAGATGTGAAGCACAAATATCTGAAGCTTGTTAGCTGTGGTACGGCAGCCAGCATGATGCTATGTTCAAGCACTTTCAAGTCAGCACATTTGGTGCATGCGACGGTATTCCTCTATTTTTCATCATTTTAGCCAATTTCCAACGTCTGCTACTGTTGGGCTATACCATGGTATACAATGGCGCATCCTCCTGAAGAATTACTTCAGATGCATAAAAGCACATTGTGAACAATGCTTAAGAGGTGTTGAAACTCTAAAATGTTCTATTACTCACTAGCAGGCCAGGAACGCTGTTGTAGGGAGTGTGGAAGAAATTCCCTAGATTCCGGTACCAGAGAAGTTGCCTCAGTAGCACAAATTGAATATGTCCAAGACAAGAATCTGGAGCTGCTTCCATTCACATCCTGCACCAGCAAGAGCTAGTTATTTCCAGTATCATAGACTTATAGCAAAGAACGCCTCAGAGTGCTCACCATGAAAAAGTCCACTTGTAAACATGGTGTAAGAAAAATTGGGGCACTCATCATCACTTTGAGTTAAATTATAGCTTCATTGCAGTTTTGAAAAGTAGAGAAATTTGAGACAATAAAGGCTGACAGCGGTTTCTCATGAGAGTCATGCTCAGAGGAAGCGTGACTGATACGAACCTGGTCTTGGACATTATTGTCTCCTCTTTCTCTGTTTATGGAAATCAAAATAAAGTGATAATTTAACGCAAAGTGGTGAGTACCCCAACTTTTCTTACATCATATTTGTAAATTGAACAGGGTTTATAGAGACTCTGTAAAAGATCCCTTATTAGGACCTCTGCTACAGATGGACAAAAATTAATGTTGGAATATTACCAAATAAATAATTAATATCTACAAGCATACTGTACTATATGAAGCTATCAAAAAGGTGAAAATCTGATTTTAATATCATATTTCTTATCTTCTCATTAAAAATAAAATGATCAACCTGTTAAAATGGGTTGCATAATGATATGGTAAAACCAGAAATATTGTCTGCGCCAAGTACTAGGTTCTGTAATCTGTCCCCAGTACATAATGCTGTGCCATTCCTGTTAATGCTTCCTCCCACTTAACCGTCCGTGTAACTCAAGTTTTATATTGAAATTGAAGAGCTTGATATGTTTGGCCTGCAATGCCATCAGAATTATGTGTGAAACAAATTGAGGTTGCCTGGGTCTCTGCCAGATTAGATTAAGATTTAATATCTTTCTGCAAAGAAACTGGCATTGCAATTGCAAGCGATTACTTGAAGGAAAAGAAGTCTGTTTTCCAGATTTTATCCGAGTACAGTGAACACTAAATAAATAAAACTTTACATTATCATTTAGTCTGAATGATTTAATCTCTGCCCTGGTCAGCCTCATCAACATGAGCATTAGTGATCCATAATGATAAACTGACCTTCCGTGATAGATGAAGCAGAATTCGACTGCCCGCTGCACCCACTCTACCCAATAATTGCTCATATATGTGGCAGTTTTGAAAGGTCTTAAAAATGAATATCTTCTTTTAACCAACGCCTAGACAAGAAATAATAAAACTTGTAGTAAAAAAAAAATCCTTCACCCTAATGTGCATTGGCATTTTGTATTCTCCTAGATTACATTGCAAGGCAGATGTGGCATATTAAATATTGAGCACATTGGGCTCTGCCATGCTTCCTGCAGGGCAGGAGGCCAATAAAATTATCCATTGTGACAGTCTGGCAGAAAAGCTTTTTTTTTTATTGAAAAACAGTGCATTGTCCAAATCAAGTTGGACGGATTGTTACATTTCCTAACGGAGGAAGGAGGGCCCATATCCTGTGTAGGCACATCAGATAACATAGTCTGCTTTGTTCCTCCATCTAATGGAATAAAATGAAGGGCATCCAGATCCTTTCTTCTGTCATTCTTTCTATCAAAATTAAGTAATAACTGTTCTCCATTGGAGAGCAAGGGGATAAATATAATGGACAGTTCACAGTGACTATGCCGTTATTCAGATCCTACAGACGGGCAGCAACAAGGCATTACAGAATTGGCTCTTCATACTCTTTCGCTGATCATTGGTGACAGTCTAATAGTGCTTTTGTTAGGAAACTGGTGTGAAGATGCCACAAATAGATCACACAGGGATAATTGCCTTGGAAACAAATCTATTAGCCCCCTTTCATTGGAAGCCTTATGGTTCTCAACATGATATGGATCTTGAGAACATTTTTCTTTTCACTATTATGCTTATTTTTTTTTTTACTATGGTCAAAAAATTACTTGGAATCTTATAAAAGCTTGTCTCCACCATATTTCCAGCTAATAATAAAAAACATCTTTGAGAAGGATTTTCACGCCGAATGCATTGATCAAGTGCTCTTGGCATTTATGCTTCCAATGTTGGATTTTTTTTCAAAAATAGCAGAAATTTATCCAAATGCATTTTGAGTTGAAATGATTTAACAGTCACAGGTTATTTGGAAAAGAAGCCATGTGAAAAGTACTGAAAAATGTCAAGCCCTCCCAAAGCAGAAAAGTAAATTAACTCAGAAGAACACATTTATGACAAGCGAAGGATATATTGATTTGTATCATTCAGTACATTTTAACCCATTCAAATGTCTTAGTGCTGATAAAGTCCAACTGCTCAATTCCTGACAGAACCTCTATGACTAAATATGATTAACTTGTGATAACAGAAATATAACTTATTACAACTTTAAGAGAGAAATTGAATTTCAGTAAACAAAGTAGAAAACCTATTTCTGCTGATTTAAGAGTCTGGATAATAATCTGCTGATAAAGCAGCACATATAAATAGAAGGTAAAAACTGTGATAAATTACCTCCAAAACTTCTCAATCCAGATACTCAACAGAACATATTGGGTACAGTATTTGTGTTTCTTTATAATATTATTTTCAGCATTCTAAGTATTTCTAAAAATTCAGAAATACTTGCAATTAGTCACATGGTAATATCTTAATAGGATTATCCTACCAGTAAATATTATACTTACTGTAGATACATTGTTGCATTTACTTCTATGTTATGGTGCCCCCTGATGTCCAATCGTATAACAACGTGCACATCCACCTACTGAACTGATGGTGATGGATAAGCATGTTCTCCTACCTGAATGCTCATTCATATAGTCTGTCCACTGAACAGCAGCATACACAAATTGATACTACAATGTGCAGAATCATAGAAATGTATACCAAAGCAGAGAAGACTACTTCTGGGGATAGACCTGTTTGTAATGTTGTATGACATATTTCGAATTTGGAATAAATGTGGAGTTACATATGTGCAGAGATGGAAGGGGATGAAGTGGAGAAGGCTTGGAACTAGCAAGTATACAATTATCTGTCTGCATGGTAAATCACTGGTAACTATTATAGCTGCCAAAGAGAGGAGAAGACTGACGATAAAAATGACTACTATGTTTACATACACTACACGCATACCATACTGAGGTAAATGGTTTTTAATGGTCTGCCATGACACTTGTGTGCTTCTGACTTCCCTTAAATGTGCCCTGAGTTGTGTGGTATTCATCATCCGGTTAACAATGAAGCGGTCATCAGGATGTGGCCAAAGGATGTTTCCTGTTATGCCATTCTGTGAATTTTCCAGTCTCTGCATTTCTGTTGCAACCAGCTGATGACACTCTTTGACACTTTAAGCTCAATGGCCATTTCCGTCTGAGAGCATCCTGCTTGGAGCCTCGCAATGATGAGGTACTATTAATGAAATGCAAGGTGTCATCTTACGATGTCAGAATGATGAGGAGGACTGTTTAAATACTAATTCAAATTGAACCCCAACATTTATTGGACAATTCATGGATCAAACATGTGAATTTTGCCATTAAGCTCCTTTATAGAGAATAGCAAGTTGTGCAAAAAGTACTGAAACATTGAACAGTTGGGTATGTGCATTCAAAAGTTTGGAGATAGTCACATTGCATTCACCTGAAAATGTTAGAGTACATTTTAGGATCACCCTGAAATTTCACCCGAAAGCCAAATATTCCTACCTTTTTGTGAGTAGTGTATATTACTTGTGGTGATATATGCAGGGGTCACTGAAAGACAAAGTGGGCAGAGCTGGGGCAGGATGGAGGCAGGACAGTGTATGATTATTCCTGCTATCAAAATCAGGAGAATCTGTGGAATTCCTCATACCACAAATCTTACTCTAATTCCCAACTGAACTAAGACTTATGATGAGACACTCATGGAGGTGCTCCCCACTTCGCACCTCACTTAATTTATTAACAGGTATGCGGTACTCAACTCTCCCCATGTATAAAACACTCTTGTCTTTTATAATCCACTAGGAGGTGATAAGGATCTCACAACTTATGTTTTGTACTTTTAAAAGGGTTGTCTGGTCCAAATCTAACCTATGGGACTGCAGACATATTAATCCCCCCAGCGCATGCACTGTGTGTTGTTGGGATTTACCAGTTTCATACCCTGGACAAGGGGTTATGATGAGTTATACATACTCCAGACCATTGGGCGCAGCCTTACTCCATGCTCTTATATGAAGCAAAGCCGTGCCATCTAGTCATCCATGCCCACTGGCTGGCCCTGTCACTAGATGATGCATAGCCTCTCTCAATACATGTGTATGAGGAGAGGCCACACCGGTGGGGAGTATGTATAACTCAAACATACCCTCCTATTGCGTGTCTGAAACCGGAGAATCCCCATAGTGCACAGTCTTGCGCTTGGGGAATTCATAAGTTTGCAGTCACACAGAATGACTGCAGACTTATTGATTGGACCGGACAACCCCTTTAACTAAATAACAAAGATATATCATGAAAATAATGCTCTAGAAATTACATAGCGTTTAAAGGTAGACATCAACTTTGAACATATTTCTATTTCTATTCTGAGAAATAGGAAATTATGTCTGTGATAGTCATAAAATAGTCATAAAATCAGATCTAGCTTTAAGTGTGCAGTATTTTATTTGAAAATGGAAAGGAAGCATATTCCTGTTGTAAATGGATTTTTTTATCCATTGGCATTGTACTGTGTCTTTTTTGGTATGCACTGTGTCCTTCTTACTTGACCTGCTTTGCATAAACAATCCTTGAAGCAATGTCAGCGAAAGCACGACCATGTCGTGTTCTAACAAAGTGTCCTTTTGTCCCCAAATATAAGCACTTTCATCATGGAAGCCACAGAACTCCTGTAGAGCTATGTATTCTCTCACTGGAAACTCCTCCATGGCTGTACAAACAGGAGTTAGCAAGATAAAGCTCTAGCTGAGAGTTTCCCATTCGAAGATGCGGTTCATGTTTCTGATAGCTGGCTTCAGGGTTTTGTAAAGAGATGGTTATCATTTTATGAAGGTTTTTTTGTGTTGTTGCCAAGCTTGACTGGTAGATATCATTATGTTTTCCTCAAAATCTATCTAATGGATCCGCAATACAATTTAAAGTTCTTTGGGATAAATTACGCATAGACAACACATTTTTTGTCTGAGTGTAACTTGAAGAAACTTCAAAGGTTCCAGATAATGACCATGTTTAATGGAATGGTTCTGCGTTAACAATATAAATGTAGCATGATGGATTTGTTTAATAAGTCATAGAACATTTCAGAATATGTTTATTAGAAAAACATTCTAGAGTTAAAGAAGAGCCATATTTCTCTTTTTAGTCTAGTTTTCTCTTTACTTTTTTTTTATATTTTTATATTTGAATTCTAAGCACTTGACCCAAGTTGTGTCTTCAAGAGCACACTGTTCCCCAGCTAAGCGACTTCCTTCTTACTGGGGAGTGGGTGCTTTTGCTTGATTGACAGTTCAGCCAAGCAGCATTGACATTGCTGGTGACCAGAAATGTTCTCTCTGATGCTGCTATACTAGGCAGCTTTGCTTCTGCAGCATCATATGTGCAATGAAGCTGGCTGGGATCAATAGCAAACAAATCATTACAGCAACAACGGCCAGCCTCAATGCAGTGTTTAGAAGCTTAGCACTACTAAAGTTCTCCAGGAAGAAGTGGAGGCTAGTCCCCAAGGCAAACATCAGTAACTAATTATCTAATAGTTAAATGAAATAAAAATATTGACTATTGAGGAATGTGGTGTCCATATTTTAATAGTAAGCAATTGGGCAGCATGGTGGCTTACTGGTTAGCACTGCAGCCTTGCAGCGCTGGAGCTGGAGTCTTGGGTTAAAACCCCACCAAGGACAACATCAAAGAGTTTGTACGTTCTCTCCGTGTTTGCATGGGTTTCCTCCGGGTACTCCGGTTTCCACCCACATTCCAAAGACATACTGATGGGGAATTTAGATTGTGAGCCCCATTGGGGACAGTGATGATAATGTCTGTAAAGCGCTGCGGAATATGTTAGCGCTATATAAAAATGATGATTATATAAAAATAAAGATTATTAGTAAGCAAATTGCAAAATTACTTGTTTTACAGGCATATTTCAAAATGATGCATCTAAAAAGATGAGAATAACACTTTAAAGGGTTGACCACGTTCTAGCCATTCATTCGAAATGCACAGCAAACATTGTAATGTTCAGTTATTATTAACACATTGTAGTCTCAGGTGTGGTAAGCTTAAATCAAAACTTAATCATTAATTTACTTGTTTTATTCAGAAAGCGTCAGCCTTCACTTTTTGTTCTCTTGAATTGATGTTTTAACCATATGAAATAAGTTTAGATGCGTCAGTCTCACTGTGAGTGCTGCAGGCGGCAACGTATTAATGATTGGATCTCTTTTACCTGGAGCTGACATCGTGCTTTTCCTCCTTTGCACCAGTGCAGATTTAGAACCATAAAAGGCCATCAAAAGCTTAAAAAAAAATAAAAGTCCTTATACTCATCTTACCACTTATGTCTCTGGCCTCACCATCATCCGTCTGGTCCTAGCCGCATCTTCTGATCCCCACCGCAGTGAGTTGGGACCTCCTAGTCTGATGAAAGTTCTGTGCATGCACATACAAAGTCACACTGAATGTCGTGAAATCATGACGATGTGACCTTCCTTGCACTTGCGTTGGACTCTTGTGGGCCTCATTAGAGCTAGGAGTCCGTCTCACTTTGAGAGGCCTAGGGATTTTAGAAAGAGTGGTGGAGATCAGAAGATGTGGAAAGAATTGGACAGGTGATGGTAAGTTTCAGAGGAGACAGAGAAGTTAGCAGTAAGGTGAGTAGTAGGATTAGGTTTTTTTTTTACATACTATGTTTATTATGCTTTGGTGTCTAGAGAAACCTGAGAGTATAATAATGGACATTCATTTCCAAGGAAAATCCACACGAACAGACAAATTTGAATTTTTCCTGATCCACTCATTTCAAGCTGTTTCCATTAATTAACACTGAGCAAGGTACTGCGCATGTGGCAGTTTTGCAGGGTGCTGATGGCTGCATCTGACACATGCCACTACATCAGTGACCACACAAAATTATATATTTGCATATGCAAATGTAAATCGAACAGGAAAAAAAGGGTTTGGCTACTTTTTAATTTAGTTAATAATAATAGTCATATGTGGCCAATTAACTCTGTAAGTGCCAGATGACTGCATTGAACTGCTTAAGTCTTGCATTAAAACACAAGCTTTCAACTGTACAGAGGGAATAATCGAGCAATATATATCCCAGACAGATGCGGAGACTGTATACAGTGAGAACACTGTAGATATTCAGGTCTTCTCCCAGGACAAATGTTCCTTTCTGGTTTTCAAAGAGATACTTTATTTAGTAACTTGGCTAGGGCTCGTCGAAAGCCGAGTCAATATTTACGTGTTGATATAGAATAGGATGGGCAATGAATGAATTGCTAGATTTGTAATGTAGAATGAAAGATTTATCTGTGGCTTGAGGGAACCATATATTGAACAGATTCTAGTTTGCTCCTGTTCCATGTCGTTCTTTAATTAGATATTAAGATGTAAGGTGGGTCAGAACAGTGCCACAATTCCAGGGCTAGTATGCACGGAACCCTGCCCCTTAGAGAATTGATAATTCCTTGACCTGGTGTCACGCGTTATGACTGCTAATGGATCCTACTATATGGATGCTTCAAATAAACCCTTTTATGGCAACAGTTCTACAAGACGTATGTGGCATGTGTCTCTGCCATCAAAGCAAGAAAATTCAATGGCAACATTTAGCCTCACAGATAAAATCAGTATCTTTGCGATTATTAGGAAAATGATTAATAGAAAAATTCATAGAAATACAGGAAAAGCTGAATTTTTTTTGTAGAGCCATGTAAAAAAATTGAATGCTGAAAATTACCACATTGATATTTAATCTTATGGAAATCCGTAAGATGAACTGATTATTCATTAAAGGGGTTTTCTAATATAAACAAGTGTGACTAATTCATTACATTCTAAACTAAACTTTGTTTAGCATTGATCCACATTTACTACCCACTCCTGAGTAACATTTAGTGACTTATTTCAGAATCTGTCTAATGGTCTATTTACACAGTATAAATATTGTGAACGAGCATTCGAAGGAACTTTTGCTTCTGACATTCATGCAGTGTAAACTGGCTGCCGATCACCCACCGGAAGAACGATGATCTTTTGTGCAGATTATTGAACGACTGCTGACCATCATGCATGTTGTCACACAGGGATCGTTTGACACTCTGCATCGCGTAGTGTAAAAAGACCCTTGCTCCCTTGTCTACGTTGTGCTCTGAGACTAAAAATTAAGTCAGTTTGTGATGCCCAATGCTAATCAACTGCCAATCAGCAACATGCTTTGTTGTCATTTAATATCTGGTTTATAGAGACTGACCTGGCTTCAGATGATCACTTAATGATCAGTAATAGATTATTCAGAGCCGTTGCACTCAGCAGCACATGTCCTGTTTACATAGAATGAGGCGCTGTAAAAAATGATGATTTTTTATGCAATGTAAAAGATCATTTCACGTGATAAATGACTGGTTTGTTCATTCATCGGGCAATTGGCATTGCATAATTATTGAGAAATTAGAGTTCTTAGTGACACTGGTTCACGATAATTTTGCAGTTTAGATGCCCTAAACGGCATTGCAAATTTCCTACAGCGCTTTAGTCTCCTTGTCACCTTCCTCCCACCTGTGATGCTTATTTCAGCATGATGGCTAACAGAGGAGGAGAAAAGTCACATGGCATGAGTTGTTCACTTAATTGGAGGATCATCAACTGACACTGAGGATGAAATGTCACTTGATTAGGGCTGTTTCATATTCCATAGCAGTGAGTGCTGGGTCCTAAATTGAAAGTCAAAAAATAAACAGGGACACAGATGTTTAGAAATCGAAGAAATTGTGCATTTTTCTGATACATTTAATAGTGATTTATTGAAAAATTAATTTTCTGTGGAATTACAAAAATTTTAAATCTAGATAATCCCCTTAATATTGGGATGCTTACACCTAGACCCCAAGAGGTCAATTGCAATCTATATCGAAACCTGAGGTCAAGTGTTAAATTATCCTGCAGTGCCACCAGAGGAGAATCAAAGTATTGCATAGTACCTTAAAACTAATGGATTAAGCATGTCTTACCTGAACATGTCTGGTTCTTCAGATCAAGAGAAGTTCTTTATAGCCACTCACTGTTTTTACTATTAGTTGAGGCCCTATATAGGAAACTCCCCTCTAATAATTTATTTTATTAACCCTCTGTCTTTCAGAATGGTTTTATAAACCTAACCACCCCTTTCCATTTATTCTGACAAATTCCTATTCACTTTTGATATAAAGGGAACATGAAAAATATACCTTCCCTTTTACAATAATGGGTAACATCTCTAAAAATGTAATATTAGGGTACATGGAAAGGTTATTTCTTTTATAACCGAAATTTGGAATTTTTGTTAAATGGAACCTTATTGCAGTTGCTCCAACTCTATAAGTGTTAATATTTTATATACTTGACCCACTCATTTTCATTTGCCCATGATATACATGTTCTAAGAAGCCTCCTAAGGATCATGCCTTTTCTACATCTTCACCCTAATATTTGATTTAACTTTTTTTACAATCATTATAGATATTGATGACTGTTAAAAGCAAAATTCTCCTGAGTATAATGCTTTCCACAAAGCTATCCCAGCCTCAGACCTTGCACAACACAGACTTGGAAGTTAATAAGCCCAGCGATCAAAGGTGATCCGTTGCTGTAACACCACCACCTGCTCATTCTAATTTCACAAGGTATTTCCTAGGATTTCCGTAATCCTGTGAATCAAAGTATATGTGTAGCTCACAGTAAACCAACCTGCACAACCTGCAATGCATCTTAATCTTTCAGAGTGATAAGCCGCAGATGCATGCACAATTAGCTTTGTTCCAAATTGAAGTTGAAGCATAACATGTTAAAATCTATTGTAAGTAAATTCAAGGATGTGTAATGGACACTCTATTTTACAGTACAACACTCAGTCTTTTAATTTAAAAGTGAAGTTACATTTATTTTTGGATTGACTTATTATGATACTTTCTGTGCTATAAAAATAGCAATAAATTATCACAGGGGAACAATTTGAAAAAAAATTTCTGTTGAGTTAGGTTTTTGAGCTGATTTATACTAAAATTGGCATGCTGATTCCAAAAATGTAGTCAGTTTTTTTCTAGCACGTCAAGTTTTTCCTACACAACTTACCTGCCAGAGAAGCACAATTGCACTGATATCTGTTATAAGACTTGTTATCTGATTACAATTTGATTCATATAGAGCTACGTGGCAACTTGTAAGAGTAGTCACAACTTTGTCATGCCTATTTCTTATATATTTCATTTTTTGTTCATATTTATACTATTTAAAAAAAAACACTTTTTAGGTACAGTAGTTTACATAGTTTTGAGAAGACAAAAATCCTATAGTTCAAAAACTTGACGTGATAGAGAAAAACTGAGATCATTTCTGGATTCAGCATCCAAAAATTAATTAAGAACAGTTGTCTGAACTAACTCTTAAAAAATTGTGTTCCCCAGTATAACAATAAATAATAACTATTTATTGTACCCCAAACTAAGAAAAAATGTGTAAGGCTGGAATGCTAAATATGTTTTATAGTATGTCGTACTATGGAAAGCAATGTCTACAAATGGCCACCACCTACATGTGCCTGCAAGCTCAGACTGGCCCACAGGGGAACAGGTGAATCCCCCAGTAAGCCCCTGTGCAGGATTAGTCTCCCAACATGAGCTGTAGTTGGGCCAGTACAATTCATTATGCATAGACAAAAACAGCAGCTCATTATTCACTCATCAAACTACCTAGTTTATCATTATATAGAAGCAAAGGTAAATTTGTGAAAGAGGATAATGTTATATTTTCAATGAACTAAACAGTGGGCCCCAGAGTCAGTTTTACTGGTGAGCCATTGCCACCCTAGTTCAACTCTTTGTACCTGCATAAAATCATTTAGTGGTGAAAATTTGAGGCCTTAGCAAAGGTACTGGGAAATTTGTAATCAGTAGCAGTGATGGGCAAACCCCTGGAAGTTTGGGTCCGGAGTTCACCCATATGTGGCACCCCACGCCACTTTTTTTTAGCATTTATTTAAATAATTAGAAAAAATGGCTTGGTGACCCTTTTATTGTTGGTAGCCAGCCATGATAAAGCTGACAGTTGAGGGTTGCAGCCCGCAGCAGTCATCTAATACATGCTGGTTATCAAAAAAAGGACAGACCCCATGTTGTTTATTTAGTATTTATGCATTTATAGCGCTGATGTTATGTTGGCTGATGAATACTCCTATTATTATCGACAGCAGGCATAGGCTGATGAGAATAGTACTCATAGTAGAGGTACATTTTTTAAAGCCAGACACAGCTGCTGGCACTCTGATTGGCAGTAATAATTATGTAAGTCCGCAAGGACAGGGTCCTCTCCCCTCTGTACCAGTCTGTCATTGTAAATTTGTTTACTGTAAACGATATCTATAACTTTGTATGTAATCACTTCTCATGTACAGCACCATGGAATTAATGTCTCTATATAAATAAATAATAATAATAATACTGGCAATCATAGCACTGTCACGCAGATGACAGGTGGGAAACACCGATGTTTGGGGTGCCGAACCCAAACAGTAACAAGGATTTCCTGGAGAAGTCCATGTTAAGGGTCTGTGCCTTAACAGTAGGTGTTCAGTACAGAATCAGTTTACTATTTGGGTTCGCCCATCACTGGTCAGTAGTAAAAGACCTACGCTATAAGCTGTGCACATATAGTAAATTACCTATCAGAGACATGTAAAGCTCATTTTGAGGGTAATTTTGTGCTCTTTGGCAGGCAGGCAAACAGGCAGCAGCTATCCAAAAATTTTCATCCTCCTTTTTAGGCATGTTGTAAATGAAAACTGGGCTCTCATGCATGGACAATTACTCTCCAAATGTATGTTGACATCAAAAACCCTTTTTTATGTTTTTTGCTAAGCTTGGAGTGCAACCTCTTTTTCTCCTATATATTATTATTATCCATTTGCCAGCTCATTTGGCGGGTCGCACCCACAGTTTTTAAGACTGGCGTAACTGCACATATGTATATATACAGTACATTATATACATATACAGTATATATATATATATATATATATATATATATATATAAACTGTTGTGAATGCTGCTGTTCTCCAGAATTTGGAGGTTATTTTTTCTTTCTGTACATATATGTTCCTAAAATATGGCCCCCTTCTCCCTGTATATCATTTTAATATTTTAATTCTTCGATTGTTATCCTAAAGAAAAAATGACCTTAATAGGCAATAGGTTATTCTTTTTATTCAATATGCATATTTACAATTTATAATGCCACTAGGGCACCTGAAAAAAAAATACCTCGCTAAAAAAATTACCGGCATATACATATTTTAGGGGTTATCTGTGCAGCTTTCCAAATCCTAACAGTGCATAATATACAAACCATTATTATTCTACTCTGCTTGCCAGTTTCAGTGGTCATCATGCGTGAACAACCCCTTTAAAACGTAGCTTTTAGGGCGACACATTCCTAGACAGGCAAAGCATGCCAGTGGAGCGGTGCATTTAGGTTTTAATCTGTGAGAGTTTTCCTTTATTACATAGGAGAGCAGATAGTATATTAGAAGCTACAAATTCCATAGAAGTTTTTTTAAAACATTTTTGTTTGTTTTTCTTCCATTTTCGGATATAATAAAATCTAAGTTTTAAATTACGAAGACTGCATGAATATTTATAGAGCAAAAAAAAAATAGGTTCTTTTTTGAGATATTCTGTATATAATATTTTAAGACCATGCCACGTGAAAAAATGGGTCTTATCTCAGGAACAAGGAGACACAGGAGAAAATCAAAGACAGCCACCTTTTGCATTAGCTAAAAAATTACATATTTATGGAAAGTATATTTCCCAACTATCTCTTTGCCTGCTCTTTTGAAATTCTGTTGTGGTGTCTAACATTTAGGAGCATAGATAACACAGGAAGGTTTGGTGGATTGGTTGAACCCGGATTCATAAAGTTGTATATATGTTAGGTGAGTGGCACTATGTTCGGAAACGGCTGCGTTATCAAGTCTGCGTAATTTCAGCTAAGAGAACTTCATGAGCTTCAGTCAAGAGTAGTGATGAGTAGGGTTGAGCGAAACGGGTCGTTCATTTTCAAAAGTCGCCGACTTTTGGCAAAGTCGGGTTTCATGAAACCCGATCCGACCCCTGTGCGGGGTCGGCCATGCGGTACGCGACTTTCGCGCCAAAGTCGCGTTTCAATGACGCAAAAAGCGCCATTTCTCAGCCAATGAAGGTAAACGCAGAGTGTGGGCAGCGTGATGACATAGGTCCTGGTCCCCACCATCTTAGAGAAGGGCATTGCAGTAATTGGCTTGCTGTCTGCGGCGTCACAGGGGCTATAAAGGGGAGTTCCCGCCGACCGCCATGTTACTGCTGCTGATCTGAGCTTAGGGAGAGGTTGCTGCCGCTTCGTCAGAAGCAGGGATAGCGTTAGGCAGGGTCCATTAACCACCAAACCGCTTGTGCTGTAGCGATTTCCACTGCCCAACACCACCTTCGGTGTAGGAGGAGGAAGGAGGAACACATGGGCTACCTGCACAGTGAACAAGTCTGTATGATCATGTTCACACACCACCAAGAAACCTGAAGACACAAAAGAGAATAGTAAAACCAAAAACACTCAGTTTGAAAAAATGTTGCAGTAATCCGCAAGTGCTAGTAAAAGATGTAAAAAACAGGGTATTTGGTTGATACGTTTTTTGCAAAAAATGTATACTAAGCTGCTCTACCAATCTTCACGGTATACCCTTATCAGAGCAGTCCTAACTAATGTATGCAATCCCTATCTGATGTATTTAAAAACCTGATCATCTGTATATAACCTGTGTGAACAGGGTTCAGAGAGGAAAAAATCCATGTGTGCATACAGGGTAGAACAGCTTTTGTGCAGATAGCCCAAGAGGTGCAGGGACAGTGGAAGCTACATTTTTTTTTTTCCCCCTCAGCGCTGTAGCTCATTGGGCTGCCCTAGAAGGCTCCCTGATAGCTGCATTGCTGTGTGTACGCCGCTGTGCAAACCAACTGCTTTTTTCAAAGCATAAATCCTCTTGTTCCTTCCTTTCTGCACAGCTATCTTTTTGGTTTGTACACACTTTTTATTTAATTTGTGCATCAGTCCACTCCTTATTGCTGCCTGCCATACCTGGCTGAGATTACTGCAGGGAGATAGTAATTGAAGGACACTCCCTGTTTTTTTTTTTTTTTTGTGGGAGATTAAGATTGACATTTCTGCTAGAGTGCCATCCCTGTCTGTGTCATCTCTCACTCAGTGGGCCATAGAAAGCCTATTATTTTTTTGCTTGATTTGGGTTATAAAATCTACCTGAAAAAATCACTACATCAATCAGTGGGAGAAAAATATTGGCCTCAGGGCTTGTGTGCCACTCTTGACTCCTGTGTACATCATCACTCACTCAGTGGGCCATAGAAAGCCTATTTATTTTTTTGCTTGAATTTGGTTCTAAAATCTACCTGAAAAAATCACTACATCAATCAGTGGGAGAAAAATATTGGCCTCAGGGCTTGTGTGCCACTCCTGACTCCTGTGTGCATCATCACTCACTCAGTGGGCCATAGAAAGCCCTTTTTTTTTTTTTTTTTTTGCTTTATTTGGGTTCTAAATTCTACCTGAAAAAATCAATAAATCAATCAGTGGGAGATTAATATTGGCCTTTGGGCTTGTGTGCCAGTCCTAAGCGTGCCATCTCTCTCTCTCAGATAGTGGGCCATAGAAAGCCTATTTTTTCTTTTTTTATTGGGTTTATAAATTTTCCCTGGAACCAAAAAAAAAAAAGTGGGAGATTAATATTGGCCTCTGGGCTTGTGTGCCAGTCCTGAGCGTGCCATCTCTCTCACAAATAGTGGGCCATAGAAAGCCTATTTATTTTTTTGCTTGATTTGGGTTCTAAAATGTACCTGAAAAAATCACTACATCAATCAGTGGGAGAAAAGTATTGGCCTCAGGGCTTGTGTGCCACTCCTGACTCCTGTGTGCATCATCACTCACTCAGTGGGCCATAGAAAGCCCATTTTTTTTTTTTTGCTTTATTTGGGTTCTAAATTCTACCTGAAAAAATCAATAAATCAATCAGTGGGAGATTAATATTGGCCTTTGGGCTTGTGTGCCAGTCCTAAGCGTGCCATCTCTCTCTCTCAGATAGTGGGCCATAGAAAGCCTATTTATTTATTTTTTTTTTTTATTGGGTTTATAAATTTTCCCTGGAAAAAAAAAAAAAAGTGGGAGATTAATATTGGCCTCTGGGCTTGTGTGCCAGTCCTGAGCGTGCCATCTCTCTCACAAATAGTGGGCCATAGAAAGCCTATTTATTTATTCTTTTTTGGTTTTATAAATTCTCCCTTAAAAAAAAAAGGGAGATTAATATTGGCCTTTGGGCTTGTGTGCCAGTCCTAAGCGTGCCATCTCTCTCTGTCTCTCAGATAGTGGGCCATAGAAAGCCTATTTATTATTTTTTTTATTGGGTTTATAAATTTTCCCTGGAACAAAAAAAAAAAAGTGGGAGATAAATATTGGCCTCTGGGTTTGTGTGCCACTCCTGACTCCTGTGTGCGTCATCTCTCACTCAGTGGGCCATAGAAAGCCTTTTTTTGTTTTATTTGTTTTCTAAATTCTCCCTGAAAAAATCATTTTATTTTATTTGGTTTCTAAATTCTTCCTGAAAAAATCATTTTATTCTATTATTTTTTTTTCCTAAAGTCTCCCTGAAAAAAAAAAAAAAAAAACAAATCAGTGGGAGATTAATATTGCCCTTTCTGCTTGTGTGCCAGTCTTGACTCCTGGGTGTGCCATCTCTCTCTCTCTCTCCAATTGTGGGCCATAGAAAGCCTATTATTTTTTTAGCTTGATTTGGGTTCCAAAATCTACCTGAAAAAATCACTACATCAATCAGTGGGAGATAAATATTGGCCTCTGGGCTTGTGTGCCACTCCTGACTCCTGTGTGCGTCATCTCTCACTCAGTGGGCCATAGAAAGCCTTTTTTTGTTTTATTTGTTTTCTAAATTCTCCCTGAAAAAATCATTTTATTTTATTTGGTTTCTAAATTCTTCCTGAAAAAATCATTTTATTCTATTATTTTTTTTTCCTAAAGTCTCCCTGAAAAAAAACAAAAACAAAACAAATCAGTGGGAGATTAATATTGCCCTTTCTGCTTGTGTGCCAGTCTTGACTCCTGGGTGTGCCATCTCTCTCTCTCTCTCCAATTGTGGGCCATAGAAAGCCTATTATTTTTTTTAGCTTGATTTGGGTTCCAAAATCTACCTGAAAAAATCACTACATCAATCAGTGGGAGATAAATATTGGCCTCTGGGCTTGTGTGCCACTCCTGACTCCTGTGTGCGTCATCTCTCACTCAGTGGGCCATAGAAAGCCTTTTTTTGTTTTATTTGTTTTCTAAATTCTCCCTGAAAAAATCATTTTATTTTATTTGGTTTCTAAATTCTTCCTGAAAAAATCATTTTATTTTATTTTTTTTTCCTAAAGTCTCCCTGAAAAAAACAAAAAAAAAACAAATCAGTGGGAAATTAATATTGCCCTTTCTGCTTGTGTGCCAGTCTTGACTCCTGGGTGTGCCATCTCTCTCTCTCTCTCCAATTGTGGGCCATAGAAAGCCTATTATTTTTTTTAGCTTGATTTGGGTTCCAAAATCTACCTGAAAAAATCACTGCATCAATCAGTGGGAGATAAATATTGGCCTCTGGGCTTGTGTGCCACTCCTGACTCCTGTGTGCGTCATCTCTCACTCAGTGGGCCATAGAAAGGCTTTTTTTGTTTTATTTGTTTTCTAAATTCTCCCTGAAAAAATCATTTTATTTTATTTGGTTTCTAAATTCTTCCTGAAAAAATCATTTTATTTTATTTTTTTTTTTCCTAAAGTCTCCCTTAAAAAAAAAAAAAATCAAATCAGTGGGAGATTAATATTTACATTTGTGCTTCAGTGACAGTCCTGCGTGTGTGGCATCTCTCTCATTTGTTGCCACCAACAACAGAGTGTGTAACATTGTGCCTGATTTTCGTTGTGGTCTCACTCACCTGTAAAGGGGTAGCTAAATCATACTGAAGTTATAGCTCACCGTGTAATTTGTGTGACAGCAACAAATACCGTTAGTTTGTTTACGTTTTTAAAACAATGAGGAAGTATGGTGGAAGAGGTCGTGGCCGGGGGCGTTCATTGTCAGCTGGTAATGAGGGTAGTGGTAGTGGTGGAGCATCAGCTGGTCGTGGGAAAAAAAATATTGCATCTAAGTCTGGAGCTGTGGAGCCAGGTTCGTCGTCAGGCTACACAAGGCCTCGAACGCTCCCTTTTCTGGGAGTAGGAGAACCGCTTTTAAAGCCGGAGCAGCAAGAGCAAGTTTTGGCTTATCTTGCTGACTCAGCCTCTAGCTCTTTTGCCTCCTCTCGTGAAACTGGTAAATGTCAAAGCAGCGCGTCGTTAGTGGATGTTCACGGTCAGGGACAAGTCGCTTCCTTGTCCTCTTCAGCAAAAACAACAACAGAGAAGAATGCAGCAGGCGACACAACGGGTTACTCCATGGAGCTCTTTACACATACCATCCCTGGCTTAGAAAGTGAAGCAGTTAACAGTCCATGCCCATTACAAGTTGAATCTGACATGGAGTGCACTGATGCACAGCCACAGCCAGACTACTATGCTGGTCCTTTGACTCAGACCACAACATTGCCCTCGCAGGGTGCTGATCAAGAATCAGACCCTGATGAGACTATGTTGCCCCATCACGAACGCTATACCACCGACCGACACGGTGACACAGACGAAGTTGCACACGAGCTACAAGAAGAGGTAATAGATGACCCAGTTCTTGACCCCGATTGGCAGCCATTGGGGGAACAGGGTGCAGGCGGCAGCAGTTCTGAAGCGGAGGAGGAGGGGCCGCAGCAGGCATCAACATCGCAACAGGTTCCATCTGCCGGGCCCGTATCTTGCCCAAAACGCGTGGCAAAGCCAAAACCTGTTGGAGGACAGCGTGGCCATCCGGTTAAAGCTCAGTCTGCAATGCCTGAAAAGGTATCCGATGCTAGAAAGAGTGCAGTCTGGCATTTTTTTAAACAACATCCAATTGATCAGCGCAAAGTCATCTGTCAAAAATGTTCAACTACCTTAAGCAGAGGACAGAATCTGAAAAGTCTCAATATAAGTTGCATGCATAGACATTTAACCACCATGCATTTGCAAGCCTGGACTAACTACCAAACGTCCCTTAAGGTTGTAGCACCCTCGGCCAATGAAGCTAGTCAGCAACGCAACATCCCTTCCGGCAGTGTAGGGCCACCATTTTCCGCACCACCTGCAGTATCTGTGCAGGTTTCTTTGCCAGGCCAAAGCAGTCAGGGTCAGGGAATCACCAGTTTCGTAGTAGGAAACACTGCATCTAGGGCACCGGCGGCAACAATACCATCTCCCACCGTCTCTTAGTCTGCCATGTCCACCGGCACCCCCGCTAGTTCCACGATCTCCAGCTCTCCAGTCCAGCTCACCCTACATGAGACTATGGTTAGAAAAAGGAAGTACTTAGCCTCGCATCCGCGTACACAGGGTTTGAACGCACACATAGCTAGACTAATCTCGTTAGAGATGATGCCCTACCGGTTAGTTGAAAGCGAAGCTTTCAAAGCCCTGATGGACTACGCTGTACCACGCTACAAGCTACCCAGTCGACACTTTTTTTCCAGAAAAGCCATCCCAGCCCTCCACCAGCATGTTAAAGAGCGCATCATCCATGCACTCAGGCAATCTGTGAGCACAAAGGTGCACCTGACAACAGATGCATGGACCAGTAGGCATGGCCAGGGACGTTACGTGTCCATCACGGCACACTGGGTAAATGTGGTGGATGCAGGGTCCACAGGGGACAGCAAGTTTGGGACAGTTTTGCCTAGCCCACGGTCTAGGAAACAATTGGCTGTAGCCGTTCGCACCCCCTCCTCCTCCTCTTCGTCCTCCTGCAGAAGCGAGAGCTCGTCCACACACCGCAGTCGCACAACCACTCCATCCGCAGCTGCCACTGTTGCACACCAGGTCTCCCATTATGGGGCAGCTACTGGCAAACGTCAGCAGGCTGTATTGGCTATGAAGTGTTTGGGCGACAACAGACACACCGCGGAAGTTCTGTCCGAGTTCTTGCAGAAAGAAACGCAGTCGTGGCTGGGCACTGTAGATCTTGAGGCAGGCAAGGTAGTGAGTGATAACGGAAGGAATTTCATGGCTGCCATCTCCCTTTCCCAACTGAAACACATTCCTTGCCTGGCTCACACCTTAAACCTGGTGGTGCAGTGCTTCCTGAAAACTTATCCGGGGTTATCCGACCTGCTCCTCAAAGTGCGTGGACTTTGCTCACATATCCGCCGTTCGCCCGTACACTCCAGCCGTATGCAGACCTATCAGCGTTCTTTGAACCTTCCCCAGCATCGCCTAATCATAGACGTTGCAACAAGGTGGAACTCAACACTGCACATGCTTCAGAGACTGTGTGAACAGAGGCGGGCTGTTATGTTTTTGTGGGAGGATACACATACACGGGCAGGCAGTAGGATGGCAGACATGGAGTTGTCAGGTGTGCAGTGGTCAAAGATTCAAGACATGTGTCAAGTCCTTCAGTGTTTTGAGGAATGCACACGGCTGGTTAGTGCAGACAACGCCATAATAAGCATGAGCATCCCCCTAATGCGTCTGCTGATGCAAAGTTTGACGCACATAAAGGATCAGGCGTCTGCAGCTGAGGAAGAGGAAAGCCTTGATGACAGTCAGCCATTGTCTGGCCAGGGCAGTGTACAGGACGAGTTAGCGGGCGAAGAGGAGGAGGATGACGAGGAGGATGATGGGGATGATTATATTTGTAATGAGGAAGCTTTTCCGGGGCCACTGGAAATTGGTGGCGCGGCAAGGCCGGGTTCTGGTTTTTGGAGGGACACAAGTGACGTGGATTTGCCTGAAACTGCCCCTCAACCAAGCACAACCGGAGATTTGAGAACTGGAACTTTGGCCCACATGGCGGATTATGCCTTACGTATCCTCAAAAGGGACACACGCATAACTAAAATGATGAACGATGACGATTACTGGTTGGCCTGCCTCCTTGATCCTCGCTATAAAGGCAAATTGCAAAATATAATGCCACATGAGAACTTGGAACTAATATTAGCAACCAAACAATCAACTCTTGTTGACCGTTTGCTTCTGGCATTCCCTGAACACAGCGCCCGTGATCGTTCTCACACGAGCTGCAGGGGCCAGCAGACCAGAGGAGTTAGAGGGGCAGAAATCAGAAGTGGCATTGGCCAGAGGGGTTTTCTGACCAGGTTGTGGAGTGATTTTGCTATGACCGCAGACAGGACAGGTACTGCAGCATCAATTCAAAGTGACAGGAGACAACATTTGTCCAGTATGGTTACAAACTATTTTTCATCCCTTATCGATGTTCTCCCTCAACCGTCATTCCCATTTGATTACTGGGCATCAAAATTAGACACCTGGCCAGAATTGGCAGAATATGCATTGCAGGAGCTTGCTTGCCCGGCAGCTAGTGTCCTATCAGAAAGAGTATTCAGTGCTGCAGGTTCAATACTAACAGAAAAAAGGACTCGTCTGGCTACCCAAAATGTAGATGATCTAACCTTCATTAAAATGAACCACAACTGGATTTCGAAATCTTTTGCCCCACCTTGCCCGGCTGACACCTAGCTTTCCTATGAAAAGGTCTTGCCTGTGGACTATTCTGAATGCCTTTTCCAATCTCGTAATTTTCTGCACCTGATTGTCCAGCATACGACATGTTTACACCTCACTAAATGGCCAAACTCCCCACACGGGGCCGTAGTATCGACACTTGGCGACAGCACTCGTGAGAGTGCAGTTTGTCTGAAGAGGTGGGTGAGCCCGCTTTTGGTCGACGGCACTGCCACTCGGTCCCTCCTAGTACAATAAAGTGTCTCTGGCGGTGGTGGTGCGCACCCAATGTCAGACACACCGTTGTAATATGAGGGGCCCTGGGCCTGTACCGCCGGCCACAAGACAGTTCCCCCCCAGCTCAAACAGTGCTCTACCACTTGCAAAATTATCTCACAGCTCCACCAATGTTTAGTCTATGCGCTGACATCCTTCAATGCCTGTCACTGACAATACCATTGTATTGACATTTTTGTTATGTTAGGCCTTCGATGCCTGTCTGTGGTCACTCCTTCCACTAGGCCTCCACTGACCACACCACTGCTGCCCGTGTACCCCTGGAACCAATTTAAAATTGCCTACAGCCATGTGTTATTATTTTAGGCCTTCGATGCCTGTCTGCGGTCACTCCTTCCACTAGGCCTCCAGTGACCACACCACTGCTGCCCGTGTACCCCTGGAACCAATTTAAAATTGCCTACAGCCATGTGTTATTATTTTAGGCCTTCGATGCCTGTCTGCGGTCACTCCTTCCACTAGGCCTCCACTGACCACACCACTGCTGCCCGTGTTCCCCTGGAACCAATTTAAAATTGCCTACAGCCATGTGTTATTATTTTAGGCCTTCGATGCCTGTCTGCGGTCCCTCCTTCCACTAGGCCTCCACTGACCACACCACTGCTGCCCGTGTACCCCTGGAACCAATTTAAAATTGCCTACAGCCATGTGTTATTATTTTAGGCCTTCGATGCCTGTCTGCGGTCACTCCTTCCACTAGGCCTCCACTGACCACACCACTGCTGCCCGTGTACCCCTGGAACCAATTTAAAATTGCCTACAGCCATGTGTTATTATTTTAGGCCTTCGATGCCTGTCTGCGGTCACTCCTTCCACTAGGCCTCCACTGACCACACCACTGCTGCCCGTGTACCCCTGGAACCAATTTAAAATTGCCTACAGCCATGTGTTATTATTTTAGGCCTTCGATGCCTGTCTGCGGTCACTCCTTCCACTAGGCCTCCACTGACCACACCACTGCTGCCCGAGTACCCCTGGAACCAATTTAAAATTGCCTACAGCCATGTGTTATTATTTTAGGCCTTCGATGCCTGTCTGCGGTCACTCCTTCCACTAGGCCTCCACTGACCACACCACTGCTGCCCGTGTACCCCTGGAACCAATTTAAAATTGCCTACAGCCATGTGTTATTATTTTAGGCCTTCGATGCCTGTCTGCGGTCACTCCTTCCACTAGGCCTCCACTGACCACACCACTGCTGCCCGTGTACCACTGCAACCAATTTAAAATTGCCTACAGCCATGTGTTATTATTTTAGGCCTTCGATGCCTGTCTGCGGTCACTCCTTCCACTAGGCCTCCACTGACCACACCACTGCTGCCCGTGTACCCCTGGAACCAATTTAAAATTGCCTACAGCCATGTGTTATTATTTTAGGCCTTCGATGCCTGTCTGCGGTCACTCCTTCCACTAGGCCTCCACTGACCACACCACTGCTGCCCGTGTACCCCTGGAACCAACATCAGAAAATATAAAAATAAGTATTTTGCTTATAAAAAAGAAAATACTGGAGAGATATCAAATGCAGACATTTTAACATTAAAAACAAACACATACAACAAAAATCTGGTACAGTACTAAAAATGGCCACCAGCTACAATAACTTTCTCCTGCAAGTAGTTAACTGAAAGGTTTTTTCAATTTTAAACACAGATATGGCATCCACCGAGTGTTGTCCTGTCGCGTCTTCTTTATATTATTGCCAAGAAGATGCAAAACAATGAAAATAATAAAATCATTATTTACCAAAATAATAGAGTAAGTCAAAACCACATTGCAAATAAACATTCATTACAAATAAAGAAGCAGGGCGCGTCCGAGGGTGAGTATATACCTAATAAGAATATAATCACCCTCGGACGCGCCCTGCTTCTTTCCGACAGCCTTCCTTCCTAAGAATCAGCCCTTCCGTGGTGTAGAGAGAGGGTTTGTTACACTCCAAGGTGTTCCCCAGGTTGCCTTTCCTGAGCTTCGATCTTCCGGCTCTCGTTTAGTAGTTGTTGGAAACTACGCTGCATTGGGCCTACAAATTGGGTATGGGGTGTAGAGAGATGGTGTGTTCCACTCCAAGGTGTTCCCCAGGTTGCCTTTCCTGAGCTTCGATCTTCCGGCTCTCGTTTAGTAGTTGTTGGAAACTACGCTGCATTAGGCCTACAAATTGGGTATGGGGTGTAGAGAGATGGTGTGTTCCACTGTAGAGAGATGGTGTGTTCCACTCCAAGGTGTTCCCCAGGTTTCCTCGCCAATGCTTCGATCATCATGCTCTCGTTTAGTAGTTGTTGGAAACTACGCTGCATTAGGCCTACAAATTGGGTATGGGGTGTAGAGAGATGGTGTGTTCCACTCCAAGGTGTTCCCCAGGTTTCCTCTCCATTGCTTCGATCTTCATGCTCTCGTTTAGTAGTTGTTGGAAACTACGCTGCATTAGGCCTACAAATTGGGTATGGGGTGTAGAGAGATGGTGTGTTACACTCCAAGGTGTTCCCCAGGTTTCCTCTCCATTGCTTCGATCTTCCGGCTCTCGTTTAGTAGTTGTTGGAAACTACGCTGCATTAGGCCTACAAATTGGGTATGGGGTGTAGAGAGATGGTGTGTTCCACTGTAGAGAGATGGTGTGTTCCACTCCAAGGTGTTCCCCAGGTTTCCTCGCCAATGCTTCGATCATCATGCTCTCGTTTAGTAGTTGTTGGAAACTACGCTGCTTTAGGCCTACAAATTGGGTATGGGGTGTAGAGAGATGGTGTGTTCCACTCCAAGGTGTTCCCCAGGTTTCCTCTCCATTGCTTCGATCTTCATGCTCTCGTTTAGTAGTTGTTGGAAACTACACTGCATTAGGCCTACAAATTGGGTATGGGGTGTAGAGAGATGGTGTGTTACACTCCAAGGTGTTCCCCAGGTTTCCTCTCCATTGCTTCGATCTTCCGGCTCTCGTTTAGTAGTTGTTGGAAACTACGCTGCATTAGGCCTACAAATTGGGTATGGGGTGTAGAGAGATGGTGTGTTCCACTGTAGAGAGATGGTGTGTTCCACTCCAAGGTGTTCCCCAGGTTTCCTCGCCAATGCTTCGATCATCATGCTCTCGTTTAGTAGTTGTTGGAAACTACGCTGCATTAGGCCTACAAATTGGGTATGGGGTGTAGAGAGATGGTGTGTTCCACTCCAAGGTGTTCCCCAGGTTTCCTCTCCATTGCTTCGATCTTCATGCTCTCGTTTAGTAGTTGTTGGAAACTACGCTGCATTAGGCCTACAAATTGGGTATGGGGTGTAGAGAGATGGTGTGTTACACTCCAAGGTGTTCTCCAGGTTGCCTTTCCTGAACTTCTATCTTCAGGCTCTCATTAAATTGTGGTTAAACGGAACAACTGCATTTGGCGTACTAGTTGGTTTGGGGCCTACTATCGGTGTCTGCCGCTCCTTGCTGTTCTCCTGGTTTCCTGTCCTGAAATTCCGTTTTCAGGCGCTCGTTAAGTAGTTGTTAATGTTAAACTGCATTTGGCCTACTAGTTGGGTTGGGGCCTACTATCGGTGTCTGCCACTCCTTGCTGTTCTCCTCCACTGAACAAAGCTGTGCCGCCTGTTTACTACTGTTGCCAATTTTGAACTGCATTTCGACTACTTACTGATTTGGGCCTACTCTCTGTGTCAGCCTCTCATTCCAGTTGTCCTCCACTGCAATGCCCCCTGATTAGTCCTGTGTTACCAATTTTGAACTGCATTTAGCCCACTTTATTCTTTGGGCCTATATCTGTGTTTCCTCCTCATCCTGCCCATTGCCCAGCCAGTGATAGATGAGTCTGCTGGTACATTGACCCATAACGCAACATTTCCCGTGCACGCTACACTGCAAGATTGTGACCCTGCTGAAAGTCAGGTCCCCCTTCCCGCATACCATACCACCTTACACGGGGACAAACAGGAAGGTGCAGATGAAAGTGCAGGTTCCTTCATCAGGTGGGGGGAGGAATACTAGTTGGCGACGTCACTGGCACAGGGCCTCTCATGGTACGCAAAAGTGTTGCTGCCGGTGGGAGGCGCCCCCGCCGTGCAAACACACCGCTGTACTTTGAGGGGCCCTGTGCCAGTGCCAATGCCAATGAGTGGGCCCCCCCTGCTTGCTCAGGTTCACAGCACTTGCAAAGTTGAAATACTTACCTCTCCCTGCTCCACTGCCGTGACGTGGTCCAGATTTCCTGGCCCACTAATTACTTGAACCAGCCGTACCCACCACAACTTTAGCCAAATGAACCCCAATTTCAAATGCCTTCCAATTATTATAAGGTAAATTACGCTTGACAAGCTTCATTAAGAAGAATGGATGGTTTTGACATTAAAATGGGCACTCTAGGTGTTTTCCTGGCCCCCACTCACTGCCGACTATGCTGCCCCATTGACTTGCATTGGGTTTCGTGTTTCGGTCGATCCCGACTTTACGTCATAATCGGCCGATTTCACTCGACCCGACTTTTGAGATAGTCGGGTTTCGCGAAACCCGGCTCGACTCTAAAAAGGTCAAGGTCGCTCAACTCTAGTGATGAGCGAATAGCATTGTTGCTCGGGTCTCCCTGAGCACGCTCGGGTGGTCTCCAAGTATTTGTTAATGCTCGGAGATTTAGTTTTTGTCAAGGCAGCTGCATGATTTACAGATCATAGACAGCTTGACTACATGTGGGGATTCCCTAGCAACCAGGCAACCCCCACATGTACTCAGGCTGGCTAGCAGCCGTAAATCATGTGGTTGCGTGGACAAACACTAAATCTCGGAGCACTAGCAAATACTCGGAGACCACCTGAGTGTGCTCGAAGAAAACCCGAGCAACGAGTATACTCGCTCATCACAAGTCAAGAGGTTAATAAACAGTAGCTCAGCTACATGTGTGCATGGCTCTACTTTATAGATGATATGGTTTTTTCGGCATTGTATTCATATTACAGAAATAAAGTTTTCTATATAAAAAGAAGTGCAAAATAGATGCAGAATTCCATTAAACCTATTGCCAGTTTTGCATCTGGGAATTTGTTACTGACTAAGTGGTGGATGCAGTCAGGTCACAAAAGAAAATCTATAAATGTAATTATTAGTAATATATTCTCCCTCTCCCCGGAGAAGTATCATATTACTTCTAATGATTTACTAAACCTTTTACCTTTCAAGTCTGTTTGATTGTATCATTTTTCACTGATGGTTTTAAAGGAAAACATTTGAACATGACAGAATTCAGAAGGTACATAATCCATTGAGTCCAATCTCCGATATAAGAGACAAAATCAAAATAAAGATGCAGTCAAAAGTGAAATGTCATCTGCTACCTAATTTGATATGTCCTCTCTTTCTGTACATTGTAAAATTAAAACCTACACGGTACTCATTTCTGAGGTGTACATAGTTATGTCTGCCCAGCGTAGAAAGTAAGTAAAAAAATGAGGCGTGGAATCTATCTAAAAGAGATATTTCTTTTTACCACAGATGATGATTTCTTTCACGAACTACCAGAGACATTCCCATCAGATCCACCAGAACCATTGCCTCATTTTCTAATTGAACCTGAAGAAGCTTACATTGTGAAAAATAAGCCAGTCAACCTGTACTGCAAGGCCAGCCCAGCCACGCAAATCTACTTCAAGTGCAACAGTGAATGGGTTCATCAGAAGGACCATATCGTAGATGAACGAGTGGATGAAACCTCAGGTACTTGTCATGTGTTTTTCATAATATATTTAGAGGACCTTTAGTGTCCCAACATCCATTACAGATGCTAAGAATATACTAAAAAAAATAGAAGACAGTCAAAATGTTCTAATCATTGCTATTTCTCTATAAACAGTACTGTGAAAAGTACTTAGTCAAAGCTAGTACTCAAAGTTAGCCAGGTTGTACTAGTAAAGCACTAAGTCAAAGTTAACCAGGTGCATCAAACTAAGACCTGCAGTAATAGGATTTCCCACTTGACTTTGCTATACAGTGGGAAAAATATGTATTTGATACAATGTCTATATTGCAAGTTTTCGCACCTATAAAGAATGTAGAGGTCTGCAATTTTTATCATAGGCACAATTCAACTGCGAGAGACAGAATCTTACAAAAAAATCCAGAAAATCACATTGCATGATTTTTACATAATTAATTTGCATTTTATTGTATTAAATAAGTATTTGATACAAATGAAAATCAGAACTTAATATTTGGGACACAAACTTTTGTTTGCCATTACAGAGGTTCTTAACAAAGTTTTCACACACTGTGGCAAGGATTTTGGCCCACTCCTCCATAGGGATCTTCTTGAGGTATTTCAGGTTTCGGGGCTGTCGCTGGGCAACATTGGGTTTTAGCTCCATAGAAATATTTACTAGTGGGTTCAGGTCTGGAGACTGGCTAGGCTACTCCAGTACCTGAAATGCTTCTTATGGAGTAACAGCTAAGTTGATCTAGCTGTGTGTTTCGAGTCATTGACATGCGGGAAGACCCAGCCATGACCCATTTTCTATACAGTTACTGAGTGAAGGAGGTTGTTGGCCAAAATCTCATGATACATGACCCCATCCATCCTCCCTTCAATACAGTACAGTCATCCTTTCCCCTTTGCAAAAAAGTACCCTCAAAGTGTGATGTTTCCCCCACTATGCTTCACGGTTAGGACGGTGTTCTTGGAGTTCCTCCAAACACGGCAACTGGAGTTGATACCAAAAAGTTTTATTTTGGCCTCATCTGACCACATCACCTTCTCCCATGCCTCCTCTGGATCATCCTGATGGTTATTGGCAAACTTCAAATGGGCCTGCACATGTGCTGGCATGAGTAGGGGAACCTTGTGTGCCCTGCAGGATTTTAATCCATGACGGAGTAGTGTGTTACTAACGGTAATGTTTGAGACCCAGTTCTCTTCAAGTCATTGACCAGGTCCTCCCATGTAGTTTTGGGCTTATTCCTGACCTTTCTCAGAATCATCCTTTTCTCATGTGGCCAGATCTTGCATGGAACCCCAGACCAAGGAAGATTAACGTAGCGGCCACGCGACCAATCACAAGCCGCTACGTCTTTGAAAGCCATTAACGCGCTCATTTTTAAAAATGAGCGCGTTAATAGCTTGCGGTGACGTCGCGGCTTGTGATTGGTCGCGGCCACGCGACCAATCACAAGCCGCTACGTCTTTGAAAGCCATTAACGCGCTCATTTTTAAAAATGAGCGCGTTAATAGCTTGCGGTGACGTCGCGGCTTGTGATTGGTCGCGGCCACGCGACCAATCACAAGCCGCTACGTCTTTGAAAGCCATTAACGCGCTCATTTTTAAAAATGAGCGCGTTAATAGCTTGCGGTGATGTCGCGGCTTGTGATTGGTCGCGTGGCGGTCACATGGGCGGCCCGCGACCAATCAGAAGCCGGGACGTGATTCTCAGGTCCTAAATGCGCTGATTTTGAACAACGAAGCCTGCCGGTTACCCGCGCTGAGTCCAGGGGCCGCCGGAGAGGTAAATATATCAATATTTTTTAGTTTAATTCTTTATTTTACACATCTCTATGTATCCGATACCGATACCCGATACCACAAAAGTATCGGATCTCGGTATCGGAATTCCGATACCGCAAGTATCGGCCGATACCCGATACTTGCGGTATCGGAATGCTCAACACTAGTGAACATGTGTCTTTTATATAGGTAACAAGTTCAAACAGGTGCAATAAATACATGTAATGAGTGCAGTATAGGAGGGCTTCTTCTTGAAAAACTAACAGGTCTATGAGAGCCAGACTTCTTGCTGGTTGGTAAGTGATCTAATACTTATTTCATGCAATAAAATGCAATTTAATCATTTAAAAATAATACAATGTGATGTTCTATATTTTGTTTAGATTCTGTCTCTTACAGTTGATCAATAGAGAGGGAGAGAGAGATACAATATATATATATATATATATATATATATATATATATATATCATTTATCTACTAGAGTTTATATGTCTAGCCATCAAATATTATTATTTTTTGCTTACATTGATTCAGGGTATGGACACAAAGTATTTTCATGCAGATTTTTCTGACTTAAAGAAACCCACAACTAAAAAACACATGTAAATGTTTTTGGGTGTGTTTTTTTGTGTACATTGAACTTTTATTTCTATTTCTACTCACTTATTAATTAAATCTGGAGCTTTTTTTTTCTAAGTAAAAATGCCTCCAAAATTGCCTTGCTGCTTTTTTTCTGTGCTGAAAAAAATGACTTTGTAACATTTCCACTGCAGTTTGAACAAAAACTGTCCAAGGTCACCAAGTGCTGACTGTGACAATCCCGCCAAGTCTCTTCTTCAGCAAGTCACTGTCCATTGTTTGCTCTTCAGTCAATGCTTCCGATAAAATGTTTTCATGTTCTTTACTCACTGCTTAAAATCCCCTATGAGTAAGAAGTAAATTGATAATAAGCTTGATCCAAATATGCATATCCAAGTAATTTCCACAGATATATTGTGTGGATATTCTGCATTACACTAGCATACCCAGGACAAGGTCCAAGCTCATGCCTATTAGATTTATACATTGCCATTTGTGGATTTGCACCCAGGAAGAATTTACTGCGGTGTCTACATTATTACAAAGTATGAACATATGCTTCACTTAAAAAAACGCAGAATCCAACAAAACGTTGAAAGATAATTGATGGCTGTACAGTACTTTGTATCCTAGTATTCAGTTTTACCAGGAAATCCAAAATTTCAAATAATGTACTCCTTATATGATTATATAACTTGACTGATTAGAAAAAAAAAACACATTGAGATAAAATACTTTGTCATCAGGCCACAATGTAATTTACATAAAGGTTAAATATTTTGGATATATTGTAATAAAAAATGTTTATTACTATTTTATTCTACTTCGGTAATTGAAAGACCTGGTAGATCTGCAACTAGTCATATTACAGATCATTGATATTTTCTTATAATTGGTTACATATTGGAGAACAACTTTTTAAAAGATCTGTATTATGGTAAGTTATACTAAATCAAAAATTCCTTAAAAAATAGAATATGTAAATTGTAAGTTGTGGACTCCAGTCAGTATTGACAGAGGTGTATCTAGGTTTTCTGGCGCCCGGGGCAAGAATTCAGTATGGTGCCCCACTCCTCCAGCACATATATGATTTACACACTTAGTCTCGTGTCGACGAACTGCTCTCCATCATTCTCTTAATGTTCAGTGAAAAACTGAGAGAAGCTCATTGTCACATGACTGTCCGTATGAAAATCGCATATGAGCGAGGCTGACATGTGATGACTGATGGAACCTGCAGAGCTGAATCCTGACAGTGAGGATATTACACACTGTTAGGATTGGCTACAGAACTTCATTTTATAATTAAAGGGTGCGTCCAGGTTGGAGATAAAAGTCTGCAGTCATTCTATGTGACTGCAGGCTTCTAAATTCTCACAGCGCAACCCTACATCTGCTGTTTTTTTAGCCCCATTAGTACTATCAACCAGATTAAATGGCATGCTGATTGTGTAAAAGAGCATGAGCTGCTTTGCTTCTATTCATCTAAGGAGTGAAGATACTTTGGAATCAGTGTACGCACCCACAGCTAATATTTTTTGCGTTGATAGGCATGTCTATTATGATAGAAGAACAAGAAATGGGAGGGCCTTTGACTTGTGCCGTTCAGCATACAAGGGTCATATGCTATAGCTTATCTTAGGTAGTGAACACAGATCACTACACACATACACAAACTATACAAAAGTGCTGCAAAGTAAGAATGCTTTCAAAAATAGAAGTGATAATAGCTTTGTTTTCAGAAAGTAAAGAGGTTGTTTCATCTTAATCTACAAGTCTGCAGTTACGCTATGTGCAGTGAGCACTGTGAGGATTCTCAGCGCTGGCGCAAGGTGTGAGTGGTCATGTGACTGCAAGTATGCGATATGCATACTCCAGGCCAAATTCCAAGTAGACTGTTTTTGGCCTTGCTTAATACATTTGAATTGGGCAAGGAGAGTGCCCATCAAGTTGGAATGTGGCCAGAAGTATGGATATTGTGCACTTGATGTCACAAAACCTCCCACTTTCGGCACCAGCACCGAGAATTATATAGAGAGACTGCTGACTTGTATCTTAAGAACAGATAACTCCTTTAACAAAATGCAAAATGAAGGAATATACGAGAAATCTCAATTAAATCAATATTTTGTTTGAACACACAATTGTTCTAGGTGCACCTGCACACAGTGTTTGAAGGAACAATTTGGAGAAATAACCACAGATCTTCGGTGGATGTAAGCTTACACAAATCCTTCTTTCTCTTTATGTAATCCCAGACAGACTTGATGATGAAATAAAGACAGATAATTATCTATTAATCAATACCATCAGGGAGGAATTTGATTGACTCCAAAATATTCTGAATAAGGACAACGACTTCGAATGTACAGCCAAAGTCATTAAGGACTATATTTAGCACTAAGAAGAACAAGTGGTCCTGGAAGTGATGCTATGGCCACCACAACATGGTCGAGTCCAGGGGTGTCAAACTGCATTCCTCGAGGGCCGCAAACCATGCGTGTTTTCAAGATTTCCTTAGCTTTGCACAAGGTGCTGTAATCATGATGTGTGTAGGTGATTAAATTATCACCTGTGCAGTACAAGGAAATCCTGAAAACATGACCCGTTTGCAGCCCTTGAGGAATGCAGTTTGACACCCCCTGGTCGAGTCTGTCTGGGATTACATTTTGAGACAAAAAGGATTTGCACAAGCTTACACCCACAGAAGATTTGTGGTTAGCTCTCCAAGATATTTGGAACAACCTTCTGTTGAGTTCTTTTAAACATGCATACAAGTATAACTTTAAAAGTTGTTGCTTTGATGCAGGTTATCGGGCAAAAGGAGGTCACATCAAATATTGTTTTGATTTCTATTTCTCTTTTGTTCATTCAGTTTACATTTTGTTAATTGATTAAAACAAACAATCATTATATTTTTGAAGGCATTCATGCATTTCGAGACGACATATACTGTTGACTCCTGTCTGCAAATATATAAGAATATTACACTTATGTTGTCTTGTTTACAATGAATAAATAGGCTATGTCTTATTCCATATGCCATTTCTGCTGGTGGTTTAAAGATTTGTTTTCAAAGAGTCAGATCACCATCATGGGAATTGCACCTCTGATGAGTGTAATTATTCAGAGAAATAACTTAAAAGAGGCTTCTGGTCTTGTGCACATTGCGCCAGTTTCCTTCTATTTGTACACAGCTGTCAGACATGCTATGAGTTGTGTGTACTGTAAGTATTCTGAATTCTAAGAAAGCGTTGCTTCTAAATCAGTAAACTGTTTTTGTAATTGGTATCACATGAGGCTACTGAAAAACAAGAAGACAATTAGACTGGAAAGCTTTTTCCCCATTAGTTTGATTTAGACTTATGTGCTGCTGTTTCTAAAACGTTGCTTATTCTTTTACCCAACATTGTCATTTCAGCCCTCATTAGTGCTGCATCTCAAACTGAGTTGTGCCTAAATTTGATATACTGCATAAAAAGTAGGTTACACAGGAAAACTCTAACATCTGCATGTTTGCTATATGTGTATTATTTAGACTTGCAGTATTTTAGACAATTAAATCCAGAAAAGTAAAAGCCCCTAAACAAGCCTGGAATGATTTTCTTGTAGTTTTACTGCAAGAATTGCACAATTTCGGTAAATCACTTCATTCTAACCAGATGTCAAAGTATAGCACAAGTACAAAAAAATTGTATTTTAGCATTCTTGTCTGAGAGCTCACATTTTATGACTTCATGTAACAAAGCTAAGCTATGAAAAACCATGAGGCTCGATTTGTAAAAACATCCAGCAATGTGGAAGAGTTTGAATCCGCCATCATTTATTTTTATTGAGGCCCAGAAAGTAATATCTGGATCTGTGTGGGTGCCATTGGGAGCCAGTCCAGAAAAAGTAAGAGTGAAATGAATGTTTGTACATTGATAGGAAGAACTCTTCATTCTTGAATGGGTTTGCGCGCTGTAAATTGGTAAATCTGTAGATATTCGGTGTGACTGCAGACTTATAAATCCCCTCAGTGCACACACTGTGCGCTGCAGGGATTTGCCGGTTTCTGAGCCAGAAACGACAGTGATGTATGCAATATGCATACTTCCGGACAGAGCCCTTCTAATGGGCATGGCCTTGCTCCATACACTTGAATGGAACGAGGCCGCACCCCATCTACTGATGTGGCCATCCAGTGGACATGGCCATCTAGCGGGCGCTGTCTCGCTCCAGTATAGAGCAAGGCAGCTCCCACTAGACGGGCTCTGGCCAGGAGTATGCATATTGCATACATCACCTCTGTTCTTGACTCAGAAATAGTCGAATCCTCGTAGCGCACAGTGCATGTGCTGGGGTGATTCATGAGTCTGCCGTCACACAGAGTGACTGCAGACTCGTATGATTTTAGACTGGACAACCCATTTAAGCAGATAGACCCTACTGCCACATCACAGATATCGATGCTCTGAATATCACATGATGTCTGGGGCAGTGCATCTAGAAAAGTGTACATTGGAAACTAGGGGTATTGTGCTCTTAGATAGATCTTGAAAGCTTTATACTCTCCTAAATAATTTTAGATAATAGGTTTTCAAAGACTTCAAAAGCAGAAGTAGAGCTGCAGCCAAACATTGGCTGTGTCCGGTATTAAAGTTCATCTGTATGAAAGCCGCAACACGTGTAAGGATTGCTTAACAAACAGGCAATCCCTGCAAGTATTGCAGCAGTCGAAGAGCCGCGTGACATGCAGGCACGGTGAGTCAAGTATTTTTTTCTAGCATGCCAAAAATACTTGATTAGGACATAAGGATGTTCATCCTTCGTAGTCAAGGATGACCATGACTTCAGGGTTGGAAGAGAATTAGTAGTTATGGGTCCGGAGGTGGCTCATGAGTCCAATCCGGGCCCTGAATGTTCGCCCACATACTTAACATAAGGAAGCAGATGTAGTCAATACACAAGTTTCTACTTGTGCCTTATCGGACAGCACGCTTTCCTTTTTCCATCAAAGATTTTAATATATACAGTACAGACCAAAAGTTTGGACACACCTTCTCATTCAAAGATTTTTCTGTATTTTCATGACTATGAAAATTGTACATTCACACTGAAGGTATCAATACTATAAATTATATACTTAACAAAAAAGTGTGAAACAACTGAAAATATGTCTTATATTCTAGGTTCTTCAAAGTAGCCACCTTTTGCTTTGATGACTGCTTTGCACACTCTTGGCATTCTCTTGATTAGTTTCAAGAGGTAGTCACTGGGAATGGTCTTCCAACAATCTTGGAGGAGTTCCCAGAGATGCTTAGCACTTGTTGGCCCTTTTGCCTTCACTCTGCGGTCCAGCTCACCCCAAACCATCTCGATTGGGTTCACGTCTGGTGGCTGTGGAGGCCAGGTTATCTGGCGTAGCACCCCATCACTTTCCTTCTTGGTCAAATAGCCCTTACACAGCCTGCAGGTGTGTTTGGGGTCATTGTCCTTTTGAAAAATAAATGATGGTCCAACTAAACGCAAACCGGTTGGAATAGCATGCCACTGCAAGATGCTGTGGTAGCCATGCTGGTTCAGTATGCTTTCAATTCAAATAAATCCCCAACAATGTCACCAGCAAAGTACCCAACACCATCACACCTCCTCCTCCATGCTTCACGATGGGAACCAGGCATGTAGAGTCCATCCGTTCACCTTTTCTGCGTCGCACAAAAACACGGTGGTTGGAACCAAAGATCTCAAATTTGAACTCATCAGACCAAAGCACAGATTTCCACTGGTCTAATGTCCATTCCTTGTGTTCTTTAGCCCAAACAAGTCTCTTCTGCTTGTTGCCTGTTCTTAGCAGTGGTTTCCTAGCAGCTATTTTACCATGAAGGCCTGCTGCACAAAGTCTCCCCTATCAGTTGTTGTAGAGATGTGTCTGCTGCTAGAACTCGGGCATTGACCTGGTCTCTAATCTGAGCTACTGTTAACCTGCGATTTCTGAGGCTGGTGGCTCAGATAAACGTATCCTCAGAAGCAGAGTTGACTCTTGGTCTTCCTTTCCTGGGGCGGTCCTCATATGAGCCAGTTTCTTTGTAGCACTTGATGGTTTTTGCCACTGCACTTGGGGACACTTTTAAAGTTTTCCCAATTTTTTGGACTGACTGACCTTCATTTCTTAAAATAATGATGGCCACTTGTTTTTCTTTACTTAGCTGCTTTTTTCTTGCCATAATACAAATTCCAACAGTCTATTCAGTAGGACTATCAGCTGTGTATCCACCAGACTTCTGCACAACACAACTGATGGTTCCAACCCCATTTATAAGGCAAGAAATCCCACTTATTAAACCTGACAGGGCACACCTGTGAAATGAAAACAATTCCTGGTGACTAGCTCTTGAAGCTCATCAAAAGAATGCCAAGAGTGTGCAAAGCAGTCATCAAAGCAAAAGGTGGCTACTTTGAAAAACCTAGAATATAAGACATAATTTCAGTTGTTTCACACTTTTTTGTTAAGTATATAATTCCACATGTGTTAATTCATAGTTTTGATGCCTTCAGTGTGAATGTACAATTTTCATAGTCATGAAAATACAGAAAACTCTTTAAATGAGAAGGTGTGTCCAAACTTTTGGTCTGTACTGTATAGATATATATATATATATATATATGGCGAGAGAGAGAGAGTGAGAGTGAATTGTCAGTATGGAATTTAAAGCAGGCGAAGCTGTAGTAAATTTATGATGTTGGAGAAAACTTGACAAGTATTACCATAAGTCAGCACTTGGTTAAACTACTCCACAAATGCTACAAAAAATGCTGCTTTCATTGTGTATTTTATGTTCTGTCGCACATCTGTCATTCTTAGCTCACTGTGTGTGTAGCTTCTCTATGGCTTAAGTAAAATAAATGTAGTCAACTTGTGTCCCCTGGGCTATTTAGGTTAATTTACCTGCCAAGAGTGGAGTATAAGCTATCTGGTAGAATAATAGGCGTAGGAGGGGAAGAAAAAGGGATGCAGCTCTTCCTAAACTGGTTAAAACAACATATATATTCAAAGATTGTCATGTAGTGCCATCCAGTTCAGAATCATACATAAATTAATGTTATTGCCCTGAAGCTGTAAGCAAAGTACAATACTGGACTCTATCAACAGGCATAATCTCCAATAACAAGGATTTAGCCTTTTTTGTTGCTGTGTAGATTAGGGGATTAGAAAGTAGGGTCACATAAAGGGAAATGCAATAATATCATTTATGTACAGTATAAGTACTATATACAGAATAACTGTATTATATACTGATGTCATGGTATCTGTAGTAGACTAGGAGTCTTCAAAAAGCAACAGAAAGTGTAGAAGGTGATGTTTTATGGCCATTTACCAGAATATGTGGTCTGAAGACTCCTGCATGAGTTGCCCCTTACCCAACTATGTCATATATGAAGTGACAGAGACTAAGCTCGCCAACCACTGGAGACATGGGGTGATTCATTGCTTTTCTAAGTACTTACTGTCTGGATATGGTGCATCAGACAGTCACCCGCCCGTAAAACATAGTTGCCAAGGGATTTACACACACTCCGACATAGACATCCTTGACTATTTTCTATTTTATTGTGCTCTCTTGAATCGTTAAGAAGTGGTTCATGTGGTTTCCTCCCTACAAAACTATTCATTCTGTTCCTTTTACCTTGACCTGACATACATACAAAGTTGTTAATGATGTGTGTTGATATATATATGTGGATATACGGTTTGACTATATAGTATATGGAATTTGCATTATTCATAAACTTGTCAGTCAAGCTGAAGGTCAGTCATGGAAAGCAGCACTGTTACATTTCACCTCTTTATATGCTTTAACCCAGCGATTTGCTCCCCTTGAATCCATATTAATCCATGCTTGATTTTATGGAACAGTCTTCATAAATACAGTATGCGGGTACAATTGATTATAGATAGATATCAATATTTTTTTTATTGTACACGCTGTGGCCAAAACTTTTGTGACTGACACAAAATCTGTTTTCACAAATTTTGCTGCTTCGGTGTTTTTAGATCTTTTAGCCAGATTTTTCTATGGTTCCTGAAAATACATTTATAAGAATTTCAGATTTTCATAAGTTTTACATTTTTATTAAGATGCACAATAACAAATTGTATTGTGGTACCGTGTTAGCCAGAAAAATCGATGTGAATACTTTTCAGCCCAATGAAGACAGAATACTTCTAGAATATTCTGTCATCATTGGGCAGAAAAGTATTTACATACATTTTTATTAAAAAATACATCAAATTTATCCAAAGACTCAATATTTAATTGTTCACTGAGCCACTTAGGTTTTCCATTTGCCTTGTGACATGCTGTTCCATCAGCATAGAAAAAGCATTGCTCATCAGCAAATTACACCTGAACTGTTGAGAGAAGTTGTTCTTGGAGGACATTTAGTTATCAATCTTTATTTATGGCACTATTCTTAAGCAAAATTGTGACTGAGTCCTCTCCTTGGATGAAAATCAACAACAAACAAACAAACAACACCTTTTCTTCACCGGGCAATCATTCTTCCAGATGTGCGAATCAGTCAAAATGGTACCTCATCAGAGAAAAGTACAAAGATTGGACTGCATAGGACAGGCGTAAAATTATTTTCTCTGAGGAAGACCCCTCAGTCTGTTTGGGACATCTGGAAGAAAAGATGAGCACTACCATAAATTCTGTGTCACGTCAATAGTAAAGCATACTTGAGACCATCATATGTGGGGCTAGTTTTCATCCAAGGGAGTGGCCTCCCTCACTATTTTACCTAAAAATGCTGCCTTTAGTAAAGAATGGTATCTAAGCATCCTCCAAGAACAATTTCTCCCAACAATCCAGGAGGAAGATTTATCCACCATGATGGAGCACAGTGTCACAATGCAAAAGTGACTTAACTTAATTGGTCGATGAACAAAACTTTGACATTTTGGGTTCATAGCCAGAAAACCCCCAAGGTTTCAATCCCAAAGAGAAGTGGTCAACCTTCAAAAAGTGAATGAGCAAAAAGAAACACAGAAATTGTAAGAAAATCCAAGCACTGAAAAGTCAAGAATTGGTTTACACCAGTCAGGATTTGGGGATATCCAGCAATACAGTATAAAATGTAGAAGTCTTGAAAAATAAGGAACAACACTATAAATTTAATATAGTTGTCAATAAAAAACGTAAAACTTATGAAATAATTATAATTGTTCTTCAGCAAACATTAGGCTAAAACATGTAAAATCACTGAAGCAGTAAACATTTTGAAAACTCAAATCTATGTCAGTCTCACAACTTTTGGCCACAAATGTACTTTTTCATATCTACATTTCTTCATTTTATAGTTATTTAAAATCCAGACCTTTTTTGTTCAATAAATCAGAATTTGGTTGACTGAAATCCTACAGATTTGAGCTGTGGTATTTTTGGCTTTCCCTTTTGAAAACCATGATCAGTAATACAACTTCTTTTCACATCTGGAGGTAGAGCTATGATGCGAATATGCCTTTGCATGCACCAAGCTGTCTCGGCACAACATGAAGAATTGTGATAGAAGTATATGAGATAGATAAACAGCCAGACCGAAGTGTTTGGACTCCCATTTTAAGAACTTTTATGCAATAATGATGATGGTGGTGAAATGCCATTGGGGCTGTCTCCATTGGAGGTGTTCATTAGATCTGTAAGGTGGAGCTAGCAGCCAAGAAACCAGCAAGTTACGAGAACTTCTGTGCTGACTAAAGGTACCGTCACACTGAGCGACGCTGCAGCGATACCGACAACGATCTGGATCGCTGCAGCGTCGCTGTTTGGTCACATAGACCGCTCTCCAGCGACCAACGATGCCGGTAACCAGGGTAAACATCGGGTTACTAAGCGCAGGGCCACGCTTAGTAACCCGATGTTTACCCTGGTTACCAGCGTTAAAGAAAAAAACAAACACTTCATACTTACCTTCCGCTGTCTGTCCCTCGGCGCTCTGCTTCTCTGCCCTGTGTAAGCCCAGCGACCGGAAAGCAGAACGGTGACGTCACCGCTGTGCTTTCCGGCTGGCCGGCGCTGACACAGGATGCAGGAGGAGTGCAGAGAAGCACAGCGCCGGGGACAGACAGCAGAAGGTAAGTATGTAGTGTTTGTTTGTTTTTTTTTAACGTTTACGCTGGTAACCAGGGTAAACATCGGGTTACTAAGTGCGGCCCTGCGCTTAGTAACCCGATGTTTACCCTGGTTACCAGTGAAGACATCGCTGGATCGCTGTCACACACGCTGATCCAGCGATGTCAGCGGGAAGTCCAGCGACGAAATAAAGTGCTGGACTTTCCTCAGCGACCAACGATCTCCCAGCAGGGGCCTGTCACACAGAACGATTTCCTTAACGATATCGTTGCTACGTCACAAAAAGCAACGATATCGTTAACGATATCGTTCAGTGTGACGGTACCTTAACTGTGGCCTTATCTGTGGTGACCAGGATACAGTCATGTATATGGAGAGTGGTTTGTAAATATGTTAATTGATGCAACCACTATGCTTCATATGTCTGAGGCTGGGATCACACATGCGAAATACGTCCGAGTCTCGCATGGTAATACCCGGCATTGCCGCCGTCACTCAGGAGCGGAGCGTCGGCCGCATAGCAATACATGGAGCCGCACGCTCCGCTCCTGAGTGACGGCGGCAATGCCGAGTATTACCATGCGAGACTCGGACGTATTTCTCGCATGTGTGATCCTGGCCTGAGACTGCATGTTAAGTATAGCACTCTAGTCTATGCTGCAGTGTGAAATTGGCATTATTCCATAATATACAACACTTACATTTTGCAGATGAATGAAAAATGAAAGATAGACACAGTAAATAAATAGACACATAGTAGATGGATAGATAGATTTTGCACGCAACTATTGTTATATGGGTGTTGCTCTCTGCTTAATTTTTTCTAGATAGATATCTAGAAAGAACAGATAGATAAATAGATAATAGATAGATAGATAATAGATATGAGATAGATAGATAGATAATAGATAGATGACAGATAGATAATAGACATGAGATAGATAGATAGATAGATAGATAGATAGATAGATAGATAGATAGATAGATAGATAGATAGATAGATAGATAGATAGATAGATAGATAGATAGATATGGGAGAGATAGAAGATAGATAGATGAATATGGGATAGATAGATAGATAGATAGATAGATAGATAGATAGATAGATAGATAGATAGATAGATAGATAGATAGATATGAGATAGATAGATATGAGAGTGATATATATATATATATAGATATGAGATAGATAGATAGATAGATAGATAGATAGATAGATAGATAATAGGTAGATTTCAGCTCTAGCAATATAGTCCTACATAAAGCCTTAGTAATCCAGAGGGACACTTGTGGTGATGACTTTGTGGCCCTTGGCTTTGAAATACAATGGTAGAACATTACTGTTATATAACCAGTTGTCATAGTTATTGTCAGTTACTGTTCCTGGAACAATACAAGCTGTTCTCAATGAGAGGTGAGCCCTTATATACACTTTGGCAGAACACCTGAAGTCCTTGTCAAAATGATATTTGACAGCAACCAGGACAAAAGCGCTTTCTAAAGTGATTTTTTTTTAATGTGCCAAGTCGCCTGATGTGTGGCATGATGTTCTGCAGGTCCTAATTGTAAGATGAAGACAAACACATAATATTCTTCCAATTCATGTTTCATAAACAGCAGGATGAACTATATAAATGTAATGGATTCTGGTAAGGACTCTGCAGTTTATTACTGTGAAACTTAACAAGCACATAGTAGTGAACTGTTCTCTTTTTCAGCATAATCTAAAGCTATAGGCAAGTAGCACTGTAGAACTATAAGTCTAGGCGTACGTGTTTAACATAAATATATTAAGGGGAATGCATCATCTTTCATTTCTCTGGTAATTATTTCTGACCGTTTATCAGAGATGAGTGAATCTTGTGAAATTTTAATTCAAAAGTTTTGTCAATTTTTCAGATTAAAAAAAAACAATTAGCAGACAATCAATTTGTTGGATGTCACAAATACTGCAAAGCCTCCAATTACCTTGAAAAGACGAGTGTAACACTCTGAGGATTCTAGGACTGAATTTAACCCCTTTCAAGCTTTTTAACGCAAACACAGCCTTCTTAATATCAAAATTAGCTTCACCATAGCTAGATATTGGCAAACAGATAGTAACCAACAGCTTTTCAATAACGCACTGCAGAGAAGTCCCTTTTTATTCGTTTTAAGAAGTAAAAATAGCTAAAACGTGATTCATTTTTGAGAGCAGAAGACTGAACTACAGGTGTTTATACAGAAAAAGCCATGATTTTTGACAAGTATTGGGCCAAAAATTATCTCTTTTTTCTGAATAGCAATAGGTTTGTTCCTTGGAAAATAAAGAAATAATAGCTAATGTCCAAAGAAAAAGATTAATGAACGGCACCAGGGGAACGTGTACTGCTGGACACAAGATCCGTTATAAAACCGATAGCTAGCGATGCAATGCAACGGGTATCCGGTGCTCAGCCAAAAAATGCATCAAAGTATGTAAAAACATGAAGAGATGCGGCACTCACGCGTTTGCAGTAAGAACGAAGTCTTTATTATACCATTTCAAGGTTTAAAACAAAGTCCACAGGAAAGGCAGGTGTGTGGAGGGATGCGGGGAAGGAGAGACAAACAAGGGCCGTTTCGTGCGGGTCCAGGTGTTTTAAACCTTGAAATGGTATAATAAAGACTTCGTTCTTACTGCAAACGGGTGAGTGCTGCATCTCTTCATATTTTTACAAAGAAATAATAGCTTTTTATAAAAACTTAAAAAAAAGTTATGCCTTTTTTGGGGAAGCAATAGGTTTGCTGTTTGAAAAGTGAAAAATCTGTGCAAAAATGATCCCTTTTTGGGAGCCCCAGACAGACAGGAGATGCGTGTGCAATCTTAGGTACACAAGCAAGATTGGCATGCACCCCTTTCTGTATATTTTGGTAAGATTGGCATGCACCCCTTTCTGTATATTTTGGTAAGATTGGCATGCACCCCTGTCTGTATATTATGGTAAGATTGGCATGCACCCCTGTCTGTATATTTTGGTAAGATTGGCATGCACCCCTGTCTGTATATTATGGTAAGATTGGCATGCACCCCTGTCTGTATATTTTGGTAAGATTGGCATGCACCCCTTTCTGTATATTTTGTTAAGATTGGCATGCACCCCTGTCTGTATATTTTGGTAAGATTGGCATGCACCCCTGTCTGTATATTTTGGTAAGATTGGCATGCACCCCTGTCTGTATATTTTGGTAAGATTGACATGCACCCCTGTCTGTATATTTTGGTAAGATTGACATGTACCCCTGTCTGTATATTTTGGTAAGATTGGCATGCACCCCTGTCTGTATATTTTGGTAAGATTGGCATGCACCCCTGTCTGTATATTTTGGTAAGATTGGCATGCACCCCTGTCTGTATATTTTGGTAAGATTGACATGCACCCCTGTCTGTATATTGTGGTAAGATTGGCATGCACCCCTTTCTGTATATTTTGGTAAGATTGGCATGCACCCCTGTCTGTATATTTTGGTAAGATTGGCATGCACCCCTGTCTGTATATTATGGTAAGATTGGCATGCACCCCTGTCTGTATATTTTGGTAAGATTGGCATGCACCCCTGTCTGTATATTATGGTAAATGTAAGATTTCCACACTTGTAGCGGACAATCTGGTCTGCTTAGGAATGTAATCGCTGCTGCCTTGATTAATTGCTTTAGTCCTACCCCTGACAGAGTGATGTGATTGTTGCAGGACATTATAGGGAATCCCACACAGTTGCACTTAATATCATGGGATCATTCTCTGACGGATGCAATCTTCTGCTTTATTTAAAATGGAAGGAGGTATTTTTTGGTGATTCGGGCAAATCGAATTTTAAGTTGCTTAAATTTGCCAGTTCAAACTAATTTTAAATTCAGCAAAAATTTGAATTGTGGCAATTCAGCTAGATGGGATTTTTATCTAGGCAAGCAGTGTGACCTGTACACAGATGATTGTATATGGATGGGGAGAAGGAAGCTGAGATCACCACCCATGGTGAAGGGTGGAACCTGTGTTCTCTCCTTCTCTCTCTCTCTCTATATATATATACAGTAGGGCAAAAAAGTATTTAGTCAGTCAGCAATAGTGCAAGTTCCACCACTTAAAAAGATGAGAGGCGTCTGTAATTTACATCATACAGTAGGTAGACCTCAACTATGGGAGACAAACTGAGAAAAAAAAATCCAGAAAATCACATTGTCTGTTTTTTTATCATTTTTTTGCATATTATGGTGGAAAATAAGTATTTGGTCAGAAACAAACAATCAAGATTTCCGGCTCTCACAGACCTGTAACTTCTTCTTTAAGAGTCTCCTCTTTCCTCACTCATTACCTGTAGTAATGGCACCTGTTTAAACTTGTTATCAGTATAAAAAGACACCTGTGCACACCCTCAAACAGTCTGACTCCAAACTCCACTATGGTGAAGACCAAAGAGCTGTCAAAGGACACCAGAAACAAAATTGTAGCCCTGCACCAGGCTGGGAAGACTGAATCTGCAATAGCCAACCAGCTTGGAGTGAAGAAATCAACAGTGGGAGCAATAATTAGAAAATGGAAGACATACAAGACCACTGATAATCTCCCTCGATCTGGGGCTCCACGCAAAATCCCACCCCGTGGGGTCAGAATGATCACAAGAACGGTGAGCAAAAATCCCAGAACCACGCGGGGGGACCTAGTGAATGAACTGCAGAGAGCTGGGACCAATGTAACAAGGCCTACCATAAGTAACACACTACGCCACCATGGACTCAGATCCTGCAGTGCCAGACGTGTCCCACTGCTTAAGCCAGTACATGTCCGGGCCCGTCTGAAGTTTGCTAAAGAGCATTTGGATGATCCAGAGGAGTTTTGGGAGAATGTCCTATGGTCTGATGAAACCAAACTGGAAGTGTTTGGTAGAAACACAACTTGTCGTGTTTGGACGAAAAAGAATACTGAGTTGCATCCATCAAACACCATACCTACTGTAAAGCATGGTGGTGGAAACATCATGCTTTGGGGCTGTTTCTCTGCAAAGGGGCCAGGACGACTGATCCGGGTACATGAAAGAATGAATGGGGCCATGTATCGTGAGATTTTGAGTGCAAACCTCCTTCCATCAGCAAGGGCATTGAAGATGAAACGTGGCTGGGTCTTTCAACATGACAATGATCCAAAGCACACCGCCAGGGCAATGAAGGAGTGGCTTCGTAAGAAGCATTTCAAGGTCCTGGAGTGGCCTAGCCAGTCTCCAGATCTCAACCCTATAGAAAACCTTTGGAGGGAGTTGAAAGTCCGTGTTGCCAAGCGAAAAGCCAAAAACATCACTGCTCTAGAGGAGATCTGCATGGAGGAATGGGCCAACATACCAACAACAGTGTGTGGCAACCTTGTGAAGACTTACAGAAAAGTTGCCAACAAAGGATATATTACAAAGTATTGAGATGAAATTTTTTTTCTGACAAAATACTTATTTTCCACCATAATATGCAAATAAAATGATAAAAAAACAGACAATGTGATTTTCTGGATTTTTTTTTCTCAGTTTGTCTCCCATAGTTGAGGTCTACATATGACGTAAATTACAGACGCCTCTCATCTTTTTAAGTGGTGGAACTTGCACTATTGCTGACTGACTAAATACTTTTTTGCCCCACTGTATATATATTTACACATATGTCACATATACAGTTAGGTCCATATATATTTGGACAGAGACAACATTTTACTAATTTCGGTTATAGACATTACCACAATGAATTTTAAACAAAACAATTCAGGTGCAGTTGAAGTTCAGACTTTCAGCTTTCATTTGAGGGTATCCACATTAAAATTGGATGAAGGGTTTACGAGTTTCAGCTCCTTAACATGTGCCACCCTGTTTTTAAAGGGACCAAAAGTAATTGGACAATTGACTCCAAGGCTATTTCATGGACAGGTGTGGGCAATCCCTTCGTTATGTCATTCTCAATTAAGCTGATAAAAGGCCTGGAGTTGATTTGAGGTGTGGTGCTTGCATTTGGATGGTTTTGCTGTGAAGTAAACATGAGGTCAAAGGAGCTCTCCAAGCAGGTGAAACAAGCTATCCTTAAGCTGCGGAAACAGAAAAAACCCTTCCGAGAAATTGCTACAATATTAGGACTGGCAAAATCTACAGTATGGTACATCCTGAGAAAGAAAGAAAGCACTGGTGAACTCATCAATACAAAAAAACCTGGGCGCCCACGGAAGACAACAGTGGTGGATGATCGCAGAATAATCTCCATGGTGAAGAGAAACCCCTTCACAACAGCCAACCAAGTGAACAACACTCTCCAGGAGGTTGGCGTATCAATATCCAAATCTACCATAAAGAGAAGACTGCATGAAAGTAAATACAGAGGGTTCACTGCACGGTGCAAGCCACTCATAAGCATCAAGAATAAAAAGGCTAGACTGGACTTTGCCAAAAAACATCTAAAAAAGCTAGCACAGTTCTGGAAGAATATTCTTTGGACAGATGAAACCAAGATCAACCTCTACCAGAATGATGGAAAGAGAAAAGTATGGCGAAGGCATGGTACGGCTCATGATCCAAAGCATACCACATCATCTGTAAAACACGGCGGAGGCAGTGTGATGGCTTGGGCGTGCATGGCTGCCAGTGGCACTGTGTCACTAGTGTTTATTGATGATGTGACACAGGACAGAAGCAGCCGAATGAATTCTGAGGTATTCAGAGACATACTGTGGGCTCAGATCCAGCCAAATGCAGCCAAACTGATTGGTTGTCGTTTCATGCTACAGATGGACAATGACCCAAAACATAAAGCCAAAGCAACCCAGGAGTTTATTAAAGCAAAAAAGTGGAATATTCTTGAATGGCCAAGTCAGTCACCTGATCTCAACCCAATTGAGCATTCACTTGTTAAACACTAAACTTCAGACATAAAGGCCCACAAACAAACAGCAACTGAAAACCACCACAGTGAAGGCCTGGCAGAGCATCAAAAAGGAGGAAACACAGCATCTGGTGATGTCCATGAGTTCAATTTTTCAGGCAGTCATTGCCAACAAAGGGTTTTCAACCAAGTACTCAAAATGAACATTTTATTTCAAATTATTGAATCTGTCCAATTACTTTTGGTCCCTTTAAAAACAAGGTGGCACATGTTAAGGAGCTGAAACTCCTAAACCCTTCATCCAATTTTAATGTGGATACCCTCAAATGAAAGCTGAAAGTCTGAACTTCAACTGCATCTGAATTGTTTTGTTCAAAATTCATTGTGGTAATGTCTATAACCAAAATTAGAAAAATGTTGTCTCTGTCCAAATATATATGGACTTAACTGTATGTTGCCATATGTTGTAATTCTGTCTATAATAATGGCACAACTGCTGAAAAGTGACCACTGCAGAACAAGAAATGTAAGTTTAATATGAGGCTCAGTAAGAAGAGTGAAAAGTGCAATATTTAAATATTTTTTTCATATATCTAATATAGTCACATGAAAAAATGAAAAACCATCATGAAAAATATGTCAAAATATGGCACTTGCACTTCTTAGGCATCCTTATGGTGCTTTCACATTGTACTTCTCTGCATGTTTGTGGGTCCAGTCAGTGCTTGTGTCCAAATCCCATTTTGCAGGGCCATAGACTTTAATGGTGCCGGGGGAGAGAACTTGCACTCTGTTGTACATAATTTTCGGGAGTATACACCTACTGAAGGCGGACACCCAGATGCAGTCTACTATGTCTGAGTATCCCCCTCCAGTAGACATACACGCCCGAAATTCTTGCACGTCAGAGCGTACGTTCATTCTGCTGGCGCCATTATACTCTATGGCCCTGACGGCGCATACACCCAAATCCCGGGGAATTTGAACATGAGCCTCAACGGAGACACTGAACAGGTGAACGCAGTGTGAAGACCCCCTTATAACTGCACAAAATAAATAAGTGGTGGCCTATGTAAATAGGATAGTTATGCTATAAAAGTGGTGTAGTGCCCTATATTTGTAATATTAAGAATTGCTCAGCTATTGCTAATTAGGTATTTCCCTTATATGTTTGTTTTATTTGAATGCATATTTTATATTTCATGAGAAAAACAATAAACTGAAAATATGACAATACAGTTTCCTATACGTTTTGGGGTATTTTTCCCCCCCTGTGATAACCAGCCTCTGCCTAACAAGTGCTGAAGTGCCATTACACCTTGTGCTGCGCATTGAGATTCATCTGCTGCTTCTAACTGCCTCAAAAGTGCTTCAATTTTGCATGAGCAGTAATCTGAAGACTGGGAAGCATTACTGAGTGCTGACAGCCCGGATCATTAGAGAGAGCATGTAAATCCTCTGAACCAGAAATAAAAAGTGCACAGATTTTCTTTGTGAGACGTTTACCACAATTTTAATGCAAAGCTCAAACCACTGGCCTCTATTATCTAGCCTATTATTTTTTTATTTTCTCTTACGTGTGTGTGTTTTTTTTATGAAAATAACACATGCCAAAAGTGTGAAAGTATTTTAATTTGATCCTTTTAAAATAATGTCAGTTTTAGCAGCGAAGGCGATATAGGATTACAAAGTCGAGATAATAGGACAGTATAAACCATTTAAAGAAATGACACTAACATAGAGGTAAATTTGCCTCACAGTGCAAAACTGTATGTGCAACCGGATTCAATGGAGAATATTAACATACAGCAATAATATATTATTATAATAATAATAATATAATAAAATATTATTTTTCAAGCAAAAAATAATGCAACTGATATCTTCAAAATTATTGCAACAGAAAGACAACATATTAATTTATTAGGTTATCAAAAGTAACAAAAGAAAAAAGTCACAAACATTGGAAAAAGGTCTCAATAACAATACTATACATAAATATCACAAAAGTTCCATTTAATGAGGTCCATGTAGCCAGTACTAACATCATGGTCTTATAAGAACTTCTCTTAAATCATCCATTCTATAGCGTATCTTGAAGTTTGTGGGTGACAATGTAAATAGTTCTTGTATCTTCTCATATGACCTGAAGAGACCTTTTGGTCATCTAATGTCAAGGACCCAAGTTTGACTACAGTCTCTACACCCACTATAGTTACTGTCCTGCATTCTTTAATATATAGTCCCTCACTATAGTTACTCCCTATATAGTTACTCACAATATACTAAACTATGTGGTCAGTATTTAGTGAGTCATGGCTATAGAGTGTATGAGGATTATAATTTTACGAAGTACCTGGTAGCAAAGATAGTCTAGTTATCTCACAGCCTTTTCCATTCATCCTGATGCTATATTTGCAGAGTGATAGTTGGTGGTCTTAAGTGTTAAAGGCTGATCTGGTGAAAAGTGTATTCTATTAGACCCTCGCCTACCGTGGAAACTTTCAAAAAGAACCTGAAGACCCACCTCTCCTGACAAGCCTACAGCCTGCAGTGATCCTCAACCTACTGATCCGCCGCATGACCAGCTCTACCCTCCCTTACTGTATCATCACTCATCCCCTGTAGACTGTAAGCCCTCGTGGGCAGGGTCCTCTCTCCTTCGGTACCTGTTAATGCCTTGTTTTTGCTCATGTTTATTGTATTTGTCTATACTTGCCCCCTTTTCACATGTAAAGCGCCATGGAGCAAATGGCGCTATAAAAAATGTATAATAATAATAATAATAAAATTCTATTAGCAGTAGGTCAGGGTGTTCTGCTTGGATTAGAGGCGATAATGCAGCAAAAATGAACAACACATAGATTAGCGAGAACAAGGACAGCAGGGCATGCAGGATGGTAGATGAGTAAGCAAACCGGAAAGCAGTTATATGCAATTATGTATCTTGCAGTAACAATATGGTTAACATCAGGAACAGTAGAGATATATGAGCAGTTAGAAACCAGCAGCAGAGAATTTGTTGACTACTGGATTTTTAAGGATGAATATGCACACAGGAATTTACAGCAAGACTATGCTTAAGCACAGAATTTGCACAGGTACTTACCGTATTTTTCAGACTATAAGATGCACCGGACTAACAGGGCTTATATTGAAAGCACCACTCCAGCACTGCAAAATAACACTGGAGTGCTGCTTTAAAATACCATGGGAGTACTATAACTTCCAGCATGTCCTGCAGATCCTATGGCATGCTGGGAGTTATAGTTCACCAATGGAGTGGCAGAGTGCTTTTTTGTGTGTTGTAAAGAGTTACCTCTTAATTGTGGCAGCCAGCTAGCCAGCCACTGTGGTGAGGTGAAAAGCTGGAGCATCCCATGACTGCACACACAGAGCTCTCCCTTTTGTTGCCTTTCCACAACACAGGTCATAAGAGGAAGCCTGCAGATTCTAGTGGGGAGTCTGAAGGACCTATGATGACATCAGAAGAGGGAAGGCTCTGTGCTGTCATGTGATGCTCCAGCCCGCCCACTTCATGACATCACACAGGCACTCAGGCAGGTATGCAGTGATCTAGTCTCTCCTGGCCCCTGCTGCTGCCTCCTCCTCCACTGGACACAGATCTCCCCAGCTGCTGCAGGAATCCAGTGCTGGGGAAACCATGTGTGTCGCTGCTTAAGTGAAGGACTATTCAATGGCTTCTCCATGCTCACAGCTCAGCTGACAGGTGGGCCTGGAAGTGGCTAATGAATACTCACTGCACTTAGTCATCGGGACCATGTGGTTTCCCCAGGGCTGGATTCTAGGCAGCTGGGACATTTTTCTGCCTCCTGCAAGTGGGATCACAATGCAATCCCACTGCTGCCCCCTCCACACATATTGCATCCCTACCATAAGAAGCACACACACTTTCCTCCCAAATTTGGAGGAAAAAAGTGCATCTTATGGTTGGAAAAATACGGTATGTACATCTAGGAACTTGCAGCAAGATTTGAAGAGACAAACTATTGTACAAAGTTTTAGATGTGTGGAAAAAATGCTGCAATGTAAGAATGTTTTTTTAAAAATAAAAGTGTTACTAGACAAATAAATAGTATATTTTTTATCAATTTACAAAATGTTAAGTGAATGAACAAAAGAGAAACATGAATCAAATTAATATTAAGTCTGACCCACCTTTGCCTTCAAAGCAGCATGAAAAGCATCAATTTTCCTATGTAGTCATGCACACAATTTTTGAAGCAACTCTGCAGGAACAATTTTCCAAACATCTTGGAGAACAAACCCCACATCTTTTATAGATGTAGGTTTGCACAAATCCTTCTGTCTCTTAACGTAATCCTAGACAGACTTGATAATATTGATATCAGCGCTTTGTGCCACCATTTCACTTCCAAGCCTGCATGTTCTTTTATATAATGAAGATAGTTCCTAATGACATTGGTTGAATGTTCAGGTTTGCTGAAATGCTGCAGAATAAATCTGTAACAAATCAGTTGCCTCCTTGATGGTACTGCATGATGGATGTTCATGTATTTCTCAGCATTGAGGCACCAATAATCTTGACCAAATCCCAACTCTACTTGATGAAATGCAGCTCTGAACTTGCAAGAGACTTCCGTCATGCTTTAGTGTTGCCTACAGACTATAATTGTACATCTCTTCAGCCCTGTTGCTATCAAACTGCCTTCTATTGCAGTCAAGCATTTCACATTTTGACTCCCTAGTCCATAGCATTTGCTGCCATTTTTCAGTTCCCCAGTTCCTATGTTTTTGTGCATAGTTGAGTCACATGACCTTGTTTCAATGCTGAACTTGTAGTTTTTGATGGCAGTTCTTTCAAAAAGACCCCCTCTGGCAAGATTTGTGCTAATTTTGAGCTGAAGATGACATTGTGGACATTTTCCAGTTTTGAAGGGAAGTAATCATGATATGTGTTTCATTTACTGCAGAAAATTTCCTTTTTCGACCCCTGTGTCTATGCTTCTCAACGTTGACTGTTTCTTGGTGTTCTCAATTGTTCAGTTGTGTTCTCTTTCTCTTTTACAGTACTTGCAATCAAAAAAAGTTTCAAACTTGTAGACTGTTTATGCAGAGTAGAGAAAGTAAAAGTAGTAACGCTGACAGTATTTGAGAAGATAATTATGCATCTAGCTGGAGCAATCTTTAAAGGAAGATGAGGCTAGTTATTTCAAAAGCATATGGAAAAAAGGTGGTATACTTTCCTGAATACTCAGGTAACAAATGACAGCCTGAGCAGGCCTTAATATGCTTGCTAAATTATCAGAGTAACTTGTGGTAGATTAATTTAGAGGTAGCCAGACATAATGCAAGGGGGAAGGCTCAATGGAGCTGGGACAGATGAGTAATATTTAGAAATATAGGCATGGGAAGAGGGGCATATCGTGGAAGAGGTACTCAAGGGTTCAGATGTTACAGTGGTCACCAATGAGAAGTTGTAAATCCTGTTGGATAATGAGACTTGCAGGAGCAGTCACAAGTATAAGAATATCTGCAACCTCTGATCTATAGTACTGGTTTCATATTTTGGTCTTTGAACATTAGGCAACTCCTCCATTAGTGTTGGCTCTGTAGTTAGCCCTTCTCTGTGTTTCAGGTCTACATGGTCAGAAGTCTGCACAGTTGCATCTAATGCTCTGATTGGGTTTATTGTGCTTGTACTGCAGCATGATAGATCATATCCACTCCTGACTAGAATCAACTAACAGACTGTGACATTTGTTTCTAATGGCTGCAGTTCGTCTACAGTTGATTTACCAGTTGCCATACTCGGCTTGTCACTTTTGGCCTACGACGTACATTTTATTTGTGTCTATGACATAAATTTTCGAGTACATCAAAATGCTTTTAGAGCGGCATCGATAATTGCAGAATCAACTGTAAAAAAAATCATTTAAAAGGCCACAGTCGTTCCAGGACCTTGAGTAGTTGAGACATGCTGTATTTTAATTTTTCTTGTGTTACATTTTAATGACACATTTATGTGTACAGTAATATTGCCAGAAGCTCATATCATTGTACTATCTTGCCAAATACTGAGAAAAACACTTTGTTTTACCATGGTGATGCAGTTTCTGGTATTCAATGAATTTCAAAGGGCACGCTTGTGTGAACTTTGCTAATGTTGACTTCCGTTTCACCTTGAATTTTCTCTAATGAAGGTCTATTGTTTATTCCTCAATAATATAAGTAAAAGTGAAAAAAGGAGGGGATAATGTACTTGTTTCCTATAGTTACATTTTCAAAACAAATACTACATATAAAGATTGCAACATGCAGTATAAATCTGAACGTATGCTATTCAATATTCGTTATTCAAAATAATCTACAGCTATAGTCTTAAAGAAGCAATCCTCCCATCAAAGTTTTTATCCCTTTAATGTATTGCAATCACCATATTATATAGCACTGTGTACTTACAGTTTCTCATTTTGCCTTTCCACCTAGCTAATTCTCTTTTCTCTGCTCTATATAGAAAGAAGAAGTCTCTTCTCCCTGCATTTATCATTCCTCTTGCCAACTCCTGGCCCAGTTGCTCCACTCCTCCCTCCTGCCAGGGACTTTTGCAGTGATGACTCATGCAGGGAAAATTGACCTCCTGTTTCTAAATAGAGCTTACATGGATTCAGCTAGTCAGTATTTCATCACGTGATGTCATAGACCTAATGGAAAAGAGAAGAATTAGCTGGTTAGAAGGTCAAAATGAGCAATTGTCAGTACACAATGCTGCACATTATGAAGATTGCAATATATTAATAGGGTAAAAATGTTGATGGAGGTGCTTTTTAAGCAATTGCGACTCATAATATATGTGGTAATTACCTGATTATTGTTGAATAAATTGTGGTTTAGTTATTCAGAATGTTTAATAAAATTCTTGTTGCAATTGAAATCAGCTCTTCATACACTGACTTTTTAGTGGGTGAGCTTGTACTAGTCTTCTCGTCCAATCTGAACATGCAGATCTTCTATATAATGTTTAACTACTTTGTGACTGCCTTTAGACTATATAAACATCCAGGGGGCCTGCACTTTACTCTTCAATGACATTCGAAGATGTCAATGTGGAGTAAGATGCTAGCAAAAAATCATGAAGCTGCAGGGGTTGCAAGCCATCTTTCAGACACAGCTATACTACCCATACAGAAGGCAAACATGATTTATTACCTTGTTTTCTTTTTTTATTGTTGTATATACAGTATTGAACCAGCACTTGTGTATACAGATCAGGAAGCATTGACAGTGTGTCCTCCTCCAGACATAGTGGTCATGTGATCACTGGGAGGGAACAAAAGCCTTTGGTTCCTTGAGGAACCTGCCAGCTCTCATTTGCACGCCGGGGGCTGAATTTCCAGGGTGACTGGAGCTAATATACTAGCCCCAGCTACAGGTGAAATTAGCAATATAAAGAATGTACTAATATGGTAATATGCCCCCCCCCCCAAAGGACTTTTAAGACATTATGGAAAGCACAGCGTGCAAAACATATGAAGGAAAAAAAACTTGAAAACATAAGTACAGTGGCATGTAAAATTTTGGGCACCCCTTGTCAAGATTACTTTTAGTGTGGTCAGTCAGGCAAGTTGAAGATGAACTCATCTCTAAAAGGCCTAAAGTTAAAGATGACACATTTCCTTTGCATTTTAGGCAAAACAGACAGTATATATATTGTGATCTTTTAAATTTTAAAAATTGCAAAAATTAAAAGCCTATGCAAATGTTTGGGCACACATGGAGATTTGTGTGCTCAGATAACTTTGACCAAGGTTTCAGACCTTAATTAGCCTGTTAGGGTTATGGCTTGCTTTCTATCATTATCAGGAAAGGCCATGTGATACAAATTTCCCAGCTTTATAAATACACAACCTCCTCTAACATTGCCAAAAAATCAGCCATGTTTTCTTCTAAGCAGCTGCTTAGCACTCTGAAAATGAAAATGGTGGAGACCCATAAAGCAGGAGAAGGCTGCAAGAAGATAGCAAAATGTTTTTCATTGCTTTTTCCTCAGTTCGAAATGTAATTAAGAAATGGCAGTTACCAGAAACAGTAGAGGTCAAGATAAGGTTTGGAAAACCAAGCAAAGTTTCAGCTAGAGCTGATTGTAAGAATGCTATGAAGACAATCAGAAACCCCGCTTGATTGCAAAAGGCCTTTGGAAAGATTTAGCAGATTCTGGAGTTGTAGTACATTTTTCTACTGTTCAGAGACACCTGCACAAATATGATCTTCATGGAATAGTAACTGGCTGTCAGAACAAGCATCAAAAAGCCACTTTCCTTTTTCCGAGCAAGACTAACGCAACAAAGTGCCCTTCGTGGTGGAACACCTATCTAAGGCCTCATTCAGATTTTCAATCTTTACGTATAAGTGCTAGTCGTGATTTTTACGGATAACACATGTACCTGTGCTAGTCTATGGGGCAATTTACATGTCCATGAAAATCACATAAACATGTTGAATTTTGATCGAAGGGTCATACCAAAATTGGCAATGCAAGTCTACGGTTCTGTGAAAAAATCGGACCACACTTGGATGCTGTCTGAGTGCGGTCCAATTTTCACAGACTGTCAAAAAGAAAAATGTGGAGAACACTGATGACACTCAGAACCCCCTTTGATCAAACTCAGATCAAAGTTTGATCAAAAAAGTAGGTCCGTTTTTTTCACACATGAGAACAACAGACGTCTGAATGAGGCCTGATTCCTAAGTCCTAAACATGTAACAGTGCAAGCATAAAGTAGTTTCTTTCACCAAATACCCCTTCTCAAGTGTGGAATAGCAAATAAACACAGACTAGTCTTGGCAGACCTTCCAAAAATAGCAAATACTTTCATACTTTTGAGGCACTGCAAACAGTAGATCACCCTTAATCATTATTACATTTCTCATTATCTTATTTCTATTCAATTTCACCGTAAACCATCTTTTAGGGTAATTAAAAGGTTGGCAGTACACAGTAAACAGGCCTATTTCTTTTTCAGCTTCAGTTTTCCAGTTTTCCACTTTTATGTAAATCTCTGATGCAAGGTGACTGTGCATTTGACTGCTACTAATGTTACTCTGATATTTAAGTACCTCAACTCCCAAACCACCAAACTGCTTTGAACTTGCTTGTTACCCTCATTATTAAAACATTCCCATAGCATGCTGGAGAGGCTTGTTTCTCATGCTTGCTGTTTGAGAGGTTGGCAGGTTAAACACACATGCTCTTTGAATTTATATTTGTGTTATCAACTGTTTTTCTACTTTTTCTTCATAAAAGGCCTCAAATTGTCTTCAAATTATCTTTCGGGAAGCATGGAGATGCGCTGTGAAGATACGTTCTCATCTTTATTTTCTTTTTCCTAGGAAAAATCAATAATTTCCAGTAATTATGCAAGATTATACTTTTATCTTTACTAATTTATGTATTATTTATGTATTTACTTTTCAAAAATAACTCCTTATTTGCAAAATATAATATCTTGTTTAATTATGCAGAGAGGCGATAGGTAGAACGCATCTCATTAAAGTATATTCCCACCAGAAGTCTTTCACATATTACATGCTCTATTAGCTTGAATTATGCTTATTATGCTTGGAAGTGCATTTTAGATATAAACAGCGTGCAACATGAATGCACCTATACAACTGCGCACAAACAGCAATTAATGGCCTGCGCTGTGAATAGGAGCTCTCTAAGAGGCTCAAGAGAAATCAAAGGATTGGCTTGGCTTTTGATAGTTGTTTGGATTCTAGGTGCATCACAAATAGGATCATTCATCCCTTGAATTCAAGGTTTGTATAGCTACAGCCTTAGGTTACATGACGCGGTATCCTGAAAATTGTGAAAGAGGCCTTTCATCCTTGTTGATATCCACTTTTTTTGTTGGGTTTTCGTTTCTTACAAATCAAGTGTTTGATCAAGAATTTCAAAGTGTGATACATAATGGCGTTATGGCAATTTACATCTCTTTCGGAAAAGTATCAAGAGCGTAGCGTTATAAAACTAAGATTATACCCGTGGCTATTGATTTCTGTTGCAGTCAATTGATAAAACACTATTTTTTTTATTTCCAAATACTAAATATCACTCTCAAGTATTAGATACCAGAAAACCTTAAAGGATTTGTCAGAGAGTGACTCACTTGTGTATAGCTTGTGTCTGGTAATGGAGCTCAGCTCATTCACTTAAATTCTGCTTTGCTGTAATACTAGGACAAAGCCTATAGACAAGAGTGGTGCTATTTCAGGGGAAAAAAAGAGGATGATGCTTTTGTACTACTACTGGATAACCCATTTAACTTGTTGATTGAGTGTGATAAAGTTGTAACTCCAGAAGAGATATTGTGGAAACAATTCACCATGGTGAATCTGAGTTAATAATAAATTGAAGATAAAATAATCTAAGTGTTCAGTGCTCTCAACCAATGAAGTTCCAAATGTTAATCATTTTTATAAATCAAAATTTATTAAAACCAGCTGTGACAAGCCTTATTTAAGTGTCACCTGAAGAAGGCTGGTCACAGCCGAAACGCGTTTTGGGTTTAATATATTTTAAGAATTTTTGTTCATTCCTGGTGAACATTTGGAACTTCATTGGTTGGGAGCCGAAGCGCTTTGAATTTTTATCTTTGATTACACTCCCTTCTGGAGGATATGCCAACAGTACACCAGGTTGGCTGCACCTCTCTTACTTGCTATGTATGCATATGGAGTTGTCCACCATTTGTACAACCTAGCCAGGTGAGAGACTTCTGTCATTTTATTGCCATATTGATTAACAAGTTACTGCATTCAGAAAGCACCACCTTTTCCCCCTCTCACACAGGAATAATTCATACTATGCATTAATTACAAATTAGAAATTAAAGGAGAACATTTTTTAAAATTTGTTCATATCTAGTCAGGGACCAAAATGAATATTTTTTTGATTTTGGACAGATATATTAAAATGATGCCACTAATCAAGGCATGGGGTATCTTCCGTATCCAAGCACAACACAATATGATGAGATTTTACATCTTGGTGATATTATGCTGAACAATAGCAGTATCAATGTACATATCTCTTATACTTATATGCTATAATAATTCATTTCCTGGTACTATATTTTTGCAGGTCTCATAGTTCGAGAAGTGAGTATTGAGATCTCACGACAACAAGTAGAAGAGTTGTTTGGACTAGAAGATTACTGGTGTCAATGTGTTGCCTGGAGCTCTGCAGGAACCACCAAAAGCAGGAAAGCATATGTTAGAATAGCATGTGAGTATTGTCAAGCATGTCATTATGATCCAGTCATAATAGGACCTAATGATTATTTAAGGTGTATATATGTCCTTCTAATTTCTATCCAATAACAATAACACACTGTTGAGTGACAATGGACTGTGTCTGACATTGCAGCACAGCACTATTTCAATGAATAAGGCTATGGTTTAATATCAAAGACATCCTATGGAGCACAAACATAATGTGTATGGCAGTAATGGCGAACATTTTAGGAGCTGAGTGCCCAAACGACAACCTAAAACCCACTTTATCATAAAGTGCCAACATGGCAGATGTGAAGCAGATATTGCAGTGTGCATCTCGCATGCCAAGACCGGCTGTCAAAATATTCTCTGCTTCCCACGCCCGGAACTATGGGCATGTGGAGCAGTGAATACTGTTAGCCCCAGCCACTGGCTCCTGCAGCTGCTGGGTGATCACATGTGCCCGCTATTAAAGAGAATGAATAGTCACTGCTCTAGTTAGCATCTTAGCTAACTAGCAGGAATCTGGCAGCTGCGGTATGCAGTGCACCAGCTATTAAAGAAAATTCATATTCACTGATCCCCATGCCCATAGTCCCGCCCACCTCTCAGCAACATCTTCAATGCATAGAGGTTGGGAGTAGTGAATATTCATTTGCTTTAGCAGCAGGTACACGTGTTAGTTGCGGTAGCTGCTTCTGCCTCCTGTGACCCTCTCCTCCGCTGCTGCCAGACTATAAGATAAGGTACAAAAAGAAACAAAAGACCAGCGCTCCATCCGGGTGTAGTATTCCAAAATTCAAACTTTATTGGGCCATGTAGCAGCAACGTTTCGACCCGGAGGTCTTTGTCAAGCATACCTAAACATGCAGGGTAGCGGCCTTAAATAGTGTGGATACCACACATGCACCAATCACCATCAGGTCAGCCCCCTGTCTCATAATATCACATAAAAATAACAAAACACACATCAGATACATATTGTTTAAAAATCCACCACCGCAGATACAAACACCATAGAGGAGACATGGAAAAGATCTATAGCATATACAATACATAAGTTGTTTACCTTTCCATCCACCAATAAGGTAGATGCATCAATCGTTACCATAGAGATGTGAACCAATCATAGAAAAAACAGACTCCACCAATACATAACCGTTGTAAACGGCGCCTAAATATACAGATGGCCTATCAGATAGTTCCGGACATATGAGCAAACATCTAACAACCAACCGACCCCCCTGTTACATGCCGCATCACTCACGTCATGTCCTGCTCTTGTCTCCACAGCTTACTGAGCCGATCACCGTAGCCGGCGATATCAGCGTCATCACAGTGACGCGCATGCGTACATCAAGCCGCAAGAGCATATCGCGGAAAACAGGGAAACCAATCAGCGGAGGAGACCGCCCATATCTCCGGTCACATGACTAAAGAAACCATGTAACCAAGGTAACATACACAAAAGCAGTGCTCCTAAGCTGCCTCATCCAAGGCCGCCCAGATAGAAATCCTATATGCAGCCTCTGTATGAGAGAGTGTACCCGCAACTGACACGGCCAGTGCACCACCACCAGATAGTGCAACCCGCCGGTCAGCGCGTGCACCTCCACAGATAACAGAAGCGCAATAAGGGCACAACCAGGAGCAACAACCGCTAATCTCCTTAGTATACCCATAAGCCAGATGACTATAACACCCTGGAGAACTATAAAAGACAAAAAGGCGCCCTAACAGTACATAATATACAGTCTCTATCACACCATATCAAATATAGTGGAATTAAATAATCTAAATAGAAGCTTCAATCCCGTCATCCATTGTCCATGGTGTATCCAGTCCCCAATGACTATACACAGATGACCACCTATCGAAAAATAAAAGAGAAAAATAAAAAAATATAACACAGTACATAACACAAACCGCGGAGTGGAACATATAAAAGATACATTTAAAAATACACCGATTCGAGCTGCACGCTTCTCATCAATATAATAAAACTATACTACACAGGTCTGTAGATTGAAGTCTAAGTTCAAACCACCCGGTTGTAGAGATCCCAGCATGAAGATCCACTTCAACTCCTTCTGTTTTAACAATTGCAGTCTGTCACCACCCCTCCTCAGGGTCGGAACACTATCAATGACCCTGAATCGCAGCTGATTGACAGAATGTTTGTGTTCTAAGAAGTGTTTAGGAACAGGTAACTCAGTAAGGCCAGTTCTCACAGTACTCTTATGTTTGATTATTCGTGCTCTGACTTCCATGGTCGTCTCCCCAACATAGGTGAGCCCACACGGGCATACAATCATATACACAACCCAACTGGATGTGCAAGTGTACCTCTCTTTAAGAAAAATCTTTCTGCCAGTATGGGGATGGCAAAAGAATTCTCCTTTTAACATGTTGTTGCAGCAAGAGCAACCTAAACACGGAAAATTTCCATGTTTGGCCACACTGAGAGTTCTCTGAATCGAGGATTTCGAAGTCCCTACATCAGAACGAACCAACCTGTCCCTGAGATTACGCCCCCTTCTAAAGGACATCAGTGGAAACGTCTCAAAACTAGGGATCGATGGAAGACCCCGTTGTAAAAGTGACCAGTGTTTCCTAATCACTCTACCAATCTGGTTACTTGCTGGATTATAAGTAGTCACAAATGGGATCCGATCACATACCCGCTTCACACGTGTCTTTTTGCGAACACTTTCGCGGGAGCAATTCAAGGTTTTCTCCTTGAATCTCACAACCTCTCTACCAGGGTACCCCCTCTGTAAAAACTTCGAACACATCTCATCCAGACGTAGATTAACCTTATCTTCATCGGACACAATTCTCCGGACCCGTAACAACTGACTCCATGGCAGTGAATTTACCATACTCCTTGGGTGGTTGCTATCAAACATCAGCAAACTATTCCTGTCAGTTTCCTTAACAAAAATGTCAGTTCTCAGCCTACCCATTTCCTTGTATACCAAGGTATCCAGGAACTGTACCTGAGTCATAGAATGTGTGAGGGTAAATTGCAATTCCGAGTGTATCTGATTCAGATAAGTCTGGAAATCAAATAATTCTTGTAGACTACCTTCCCAAATGACAAAAATATCATCAATATAGCGCCACCAGGCTCTGACGTGGCGCCAGAGGATGGAACTGTACACAAACCTGTCCTCGAGCACCGCCATAAAGATGTTGGCATACGTGGGGGCCACGTTGGACCCCATGGCGGTGCCCCTCAACTGCAGGAAAAAATCGTCCCCAAAGAGGAAAAAATTCCTCCTGAGGACGAACTCCAACAGTGTGAGGACCAGTTGTGCACACTCGGGGGCCACGTCAGAGCCTGATAGCATACATACTGGCAGAAAGATTTTTCTTAAAGAGAGGTACACTTGCACATCCAGTTGGGTTGTGTATATGATTGTATGCCCGTGTGGGCTCACCTATGTTGGGGAGACGACCATGGAAGTCAGAGCACGAATAATCAAACATAAGAGTACTGTGAGAACTGGCCTTACTGAGTTACCTGTTCCTAAACACTTCTTAGAACACAAACATTCTGTCAATCAGCTGCGATTCAGGGTCATTGATAGTGTTCCGACCCTGAGGAGGGGTGGTGACAGACTGCAATTGTTAAAACAGAAGGAGTTGAAGTGGATCTTCATGCTGGGATCTCTACAACCGGGTGGTTTGAACTTAGACTTCAATCTACAGACCTGTGTAGTATAGTTTTATTATATTGATGAGAAGCGTGCAGCTCGAATCGGTGTATTTTTAAATGTATCTTTTATATGTTCCACTCCGCGGTTTGTGTTATGTACTGTGTTATATTTTTTTATTTTTCTCTTTTATTTTTCGATAGGTGGTCATCTGTGTATAGTCATTGGGGACTGGATACACCATGGACAATGGATGACGGGATTGAAGCTTCTATTTAGATTATTTAATTCCACTATATTTGATATGGTGTGATAGAGACTGTATATTATGTACTGTTAGGGCGCCTTTTTGTCTTTCATAGTTCTCCAGGGTGTTATAGTCATCTGGCTTATGGGTATACTAAGGAGATTAGCGGTTGTTGCTCCTGGTTGTGCCCTTATTGCGCTTCTGTTATCTGTGGAGGTGCACGCGCTGACCGGCGGGTTGCACTATCTGGTGGTGGTGCACTGGCCGTGTCAGTTGCGGGTACACTCTCTCATACAGAGGCTGCATATAGGATTTCTATCTGGGCGGCCTTGGATGAGGCAGCTTAGGAGCACTGCTTTTGTGTATGTTACCTTGGTTACATGGTTTCTTTAGTCATGTGACCGGAGATATGGGCGGTCTCCTCCGCTGATTGGTTTCCCTGTTTTCGGCGATATGCTCTTGCGGCTTGATGTACGCATGCGCGTCACTGTGATGACGCTGATATCGCCGACTACGGTGATCGGCTCAGTAAGCTGTGGAGACAAGAGCAGGACATGACGTGAGTGATGCGGCATGTAACAGGGGGGTCGGTTGGTTGTTAGATGTTTGCTCATATGTCCGGAACTATCTGATAGGCCATCTGTATATTTAGGCGCCGTTTACAACGGTTATGTATTGGTGGAGTCTGTTTTTTCTATGATTGGTTCACATCTCTATGGTAACGATTGATGCATCTACCTTATTGGTGGATGGAAAGGTAAACAACTTATGTATTGTATATGCTATAGATCTTTTCCATGTCTCCTCTATGGTGTTTGTATCTGCGGTGGTGGATTTTTAAACGATATGTATCTGATGTGTGTTTTGTTATTTTTATGTGATATTATGAGACAGGGGGCTGACCTGATGGTGATTGGTGCATGTGTGGTATCCACACTATTTAAGGCCGCTACCCTGCATGTTTAGGTATGCTTGACAAAGACCTCCGGGTCGAAACGTTGCTGCTACATGGCCCAATAAAGTTTGAATTTTGGAATACTACACCCGGATGGAGCGCTGGTCTTTTGTTTCTTTTTGGACTATGTGGATGATCCAGGAAGGTTCCCTGGATGTGGACCGGGCGCCCCAATAAGTGAGTGCTGTCAGTCTTCTTTTTCTTTTTTTATAAGATAAGATACATCTGGACTATAAGATGCACCCCCCACTTTCCTCCAAAATTTTGAAGGAAAAATGTGTGCCTTATAGTCCGAAAAATTTGGTAATTTAATTCAAAATTCCCTATCCTTCCCTAAGTACACAATCTAACTGCTTTTCTTTTTTCCAGCTTCTCTTTTGATGATGCTTTATTTGAGAATCCCACTGCACGCTCGGATACTCAAACGAAGGATCATCAGGCAGCAGAGGCTGCAGTCACTGTCACAGCCTCTGTCACCTCCCTGAAATTAAGAGTGATCTTTGTTTCAGGGGCTGGGCTAGTCCCTTCTCTGTCACTGTGTGATGTGCACAAATACAACGGCAGTAGAGCACACGAATACCTGGCTTATATATAGGACATATACCTGGCTCATTATAGGACATCAATTGTCTATTAATGAATCAGACTTTGAGTTCAAGACTTCTAGCAGTCATTTGCAACAAATGGTTTTCAACCAAGTACTGAAAATGAACATTTTATTTAAAATGATTGAATCTGTCCAATTACTTTTGGTCCCTTTAAAAACAGGGTGGCACATGTTAAGGAGCCGAAACTCCTAAACCCTTCATCCAATTTTAATATGGATACCCTCAAATGAAAGCTGAAAGTCTGAACTTCAACTGCATCTAAATTTTTTTGTTTAAAATTCATTGTTGTAATGTTTATAACCAAAATTAGAAAAATGTTGTCTCTGGCCAAATATATATGGCCAACAAAACTAAAGTAGACGGCACTGTCTGAATCGCTGAGATTTCCAAAAGTTATTCTCACAAGTGTTTTTCAATAATATTATTATTATCACTATCAGCCATGCTGCATGATCACGGGTGCTCTTCAAGAAAATACAATATAATGTGCTTCTGTTTAAGAAGAAAAGAAGAAGATACTCACCGATCTAAAACTTCCAACTCTTTATTGTGAAATCTTCATTTAAAATTTGGGGCCGGGAGAGTGAGGAACGGAGCTGTTGTGAGAAGGGACAGACGACGGCCGCTTTGTGCTGTGCTTGCGCTTCTTGCGCTTGACTGACCCGTAGAAGCGCAAGCACAGCTCGAAACGGCCGTTGTCTGTCCCTGCTCACAACAGCTCCGTTCCTCACTCTCCCGGCCACAAATTTTAAATGAAGATTTCACAATAAAGAGTTGGAAGTTTTAGATCGGTGAGTGCCTTCTTCTTTTCTTCATAAAGAGAAGCCAAATATATATGGACCTAACTGTATACTGTAATTAGTATTTAGGCAATGACAGATCATAATGAGTAACATAGTAACATAGTTAGTAAGGCCAAAAAAATACATTTGTCCATCCAGTTCAGCCTATATTCCATCATAATAAATCCCCAGATCTACGTCCTTCTACAGAACCTAATAGTTGTATGTTACAATATTGTTCTGCTCCAGGAAGACACCCAGGCCTCTCTTGAACCCCTCGACTGAGTTCGCCATCACCACCTCCTCAGGCAAGCAATTCCAGATTCTCACTGCCCTAACTGTAAAGAATCCTATTCTATGTTGGTGGAAAAACCTTCTCTCCTCCAGACGCAAAGAATGCCCCCTTGTGCCCGTCACCTTCCTTGGTATAAACAGATCCTCAGCGAGATATTTGTATTGTCCCCTTGATCCCCTTGATCCCCTTGATCCCCTTGTATTGTCCACTTGATCGCTTTCCAAAAAAAATACGTTTTTGAGAAACTACTTTCTATTCAACTTGCTTGAATCATACAGAGCAACATCTGGATTCCTGCTAAAAACATTATTGATATATTTCTAAGAAAAGAAGAAGTAATTCATTGCTTTTGCTAAATCCCATATACTAAAAAGTGTAGATGAACTTAGCTATGGACCCATTTACAGTCCAATGATGCAGAAGGCTTGTGCTTGTATTTTTTATGGGTGCAAGTTACATGGCTGCTACAATTTGATCAAAATATAATTAGAGGAAAAGATTGATGTTTTAGACCGTACTGAAAACTCTGCATGAAGCCCATGGTCTCACAAGTGGCTAGTTTATTTTCTTCAATGTATGAATATATTAGTATGTATGGGATCTTTATACAATTTTAAAAAAAATTAACCCCATTATGACCTTGGTCATATAGGTATGTCCAAGATTGTGTCCCTGCATTTCATGCGGGCTCCGGTGTTGAGCACATGACAGCTGAAGCACTGCTATGTGTTGCACAGGCAATCGGATGATCGCATTTTCAAGTCTCCTAACTTCCTAAGGAGAGTAATAAAGCCTTCATTACATCAAAACATTGTATCTACCCCAAAATGGTGTCAATAAAAACATAAGCTTTGTGCGCAAACAGTGAGCCCTCACCCAGCCTCAGATTGCAAAAAATGGAGACTTTAGGGGTCTCAGAAAATGACGATATAAGCAATTCTTTTTTTTTCTTACAAATTTGGGATTTTTTTTTCACCACTTAGATAAAAAAGAGTCCATATAGATTTGGTATTTTCGTACTTGTACTGACCTGGGGAATCATATTGCAAGGTCAGTTTTACCATTTAATGAACATGGTAAATGAAAATCCCCAAAATTGTGGAATTTCACTTTTCTTTGCAATTTCACCACACTAGGAAAGCTATATGGCAAAATCAATGGTGTCTCACAAAAAAACAAGCTCTCATATGGCCATATCAACAGAAAAATAAAGCTATGGCTATGGGAAGGGGTTGAAAAACTAAAGCTCCAAAATAGAAAATCACAATGTGGTGAAGGGGTTAAAATGAAATTAGTTCCTCATGGTTAGATAATATTAGATTTCTGCTAGAAAATAGTACAGAATCCTAAAGAGATGAACTGGAATACAAGCAGGTGTGCATGTTCACACTGGACACTAACAGACAAGTGCCAAGATTAAAACAAAATAAGCAAATACCCCGCAATAAATAAATAGCAATAGTGTATGAGAATAATATATTAATATATTAGTTAACAATTTTGATTAAAAAAAATTAACCGCCATCTCACAGTATCAAGGTGACCCTATTCAGGATGGTCCTAACCTCTAGTATTAAAACCTTACCATATGTCAACTGACTAATGGACACCCAGTCATGTGAATGTAATGTCCATCCCAAGGAAAAGGGAAGCCAAATATAATTATAAGCATAGTATGCATTACATATTGTGCTGCAGTTTCACGTTATTAATTTTTTCCCCAAGTTATGAAACATTTACAAACTTTTAGGTACCTGTTTAAAAAACAGCATCTAGTGCACCGGATGTAAGAGGCATGCATTGCAGAACGATCAATTGGTTTTTTTTTCTCCACATTTTGTTTGTATTGGCTTTTTATCATATTTATACCTGAGTACTACTGAATTAAGAAGTAGATGAAAGCAGAAACTGATTGGATTTTTGTATGGAAAGAAAGTGGAAAACATTTTACCATGCATAAACATGGTGATTTACCTAAGCTGTAAAACTCTACGGCCAGAATAAACTGCTGGCTGAACAGTTTTATTGTGTAATAGACTCAGCTTGTTTTTTGGAGCTTGGCATTTCACCAATAAACACTTAAACATATGGTTACACAAGGTCACAGTGTGTATCAGCAGCACAGTGGCTACGATTCCTAGCCTGCAGTGAGGGGCCTTTAATCCATAATGATAGCTGTGTACAGTTTGCATGTTGTTCCGTTATCAAAATACATAAATTAAAGGAGATTGGAATTTTTTTATTGGTTGTAACAGTCCATGTTAGTTGAGTTAAGATAATTTCCTAGTTGATTGTGATTTACATTTTCTATCTTTTATACTGGTTATGATGTTTTTAGCAAATGTAAACTTTGTATACGTTGCTCAGTCATGCTCTATTTTAGTGCTCCATCAGATATTTCCCTCCAGCTTTCGCAAAACTACATCTCTCATCATGCTCTGATAGTCAGCAAAGGACTTTAAGGGCATGATAGGAATTGTAGTTTTGCAACATCTGGAGGAGCTCAGGTTGCAGAACACTCCTTCATACTATGAGGGGACTGAGTGAGCCATACACAGGCTGAAAACAAAACATAAGTTATAAAAAGTGCTATTATAATCAATTATAAAGTTATCTTATATCATTTAAATGATCGCTTAAAGGGAATCTGTCAGCAGGATTTTGCTAAGTGAACTACAGACATTGTCCTGTTGCCGCTGTTATGCTGATTAAAATGATACCTGTGGGGAGGAAATCCGTCTTGCAGTTCTTGTGTAATCAGTGTTATTAGTTTTCAGTTAATGATATGCCCGTGTATCGGGGCAGGACTGTAGGCAGAGTCTTATCTTCCTGCTCTAAGCCAGAGAAACCAAGGAGAGACCTTGTGACAGGCCGCCCCGAAGCACAAATAGTCTGTCTCTCTGGCTGTCTCTATGACGAGGAACATGTTGGTGCTTCCGGGCAGCCTGTGGGCAGGTCTTTCCTTGGTTTCTCTGACGTAGGGCAGGAATATAAGACTCTGCCCACCCTGGAGCACGAGCATCTCATTAACTGGAAACTTCTAACACTGATTACACAACCACAAGACGGATTTCTGCACCCCAGGTATCATTTTAATCAGTATAACAGCAGCAACATGGCAGTGTCTGTAGTTTACTGAGAAAAATCCTGCTGACAGGTTCACTTTAAAGAGTTTTATTAACATCATAAGTGAGATCACCAATTTACAAAAATTAACAGGTGTATACAAATAGTACCATACTTCACAAAAGTAAATATATTATTTATTAAATTTCTTAAAATACATATTACATCACATTAAAATATACAAATGTCAGGAAAATATCAAACAAATAAGCGGACCTATAGGGTTAGGGGTATTATAATATAACAGATCATGTAGTCACCAGATTATGAGTCATGCAAGAAAGTGCTAAAATATAACAGATAATCATGTAACCAAGAAGCAGATTGTCACGTTCACACTTCCCAGCACGTAACGTTGTTGTGCCTGCTTATCTCCTCTCACTCAATCCAGCACTCAACTTCTGCTATAGGCTATAAGTCAGCATAAATGACACCCCCAATACAGTCTACACAAGACGGACACACAACACACTGCCACCAATCACACAGGGTGATGAGTCCTCGAAATATGGTTGGACTGAATTGGACTATTTACAAATTGCTGTTTGTGACTGGACCCTCGGCTAATTTAGGGCAGGGCCTTGCATTTCAAATATCCTGTGTCTCCTGCTACCCCCTCAATACAGTACATAGGTAATATTCAGCTTGGCTATAATCACCATCTGCCCCCGATTTGAAGCTTGGCTCACTAGATGAGGTGTCACGATTGACACTTCTAAGTATTCTTCCATGAAACCCCCTATGGTCCTGTGTCCCTGCAATAAGAGTTGGCAGACATTATGTCCTTTGCATAGAGACAGTCAGGTAGTTCAGACTTAATTAGTTATTTAACTGATGCTATAATTTTCCTAACATAGATGTATATAGATCAAGAGATTATGCAATTATGTACCTCTAAACATGATCAATCGTATAGTAAATAGTTACGCAAACCACACATTAGATGACTGCGCCCCAACATGTGTTTTGCACATTGCTTTCTCAGGGGAATGCAGAGGAATTTCACAATTTACATGTTATTACACAATCCTCTCCGCTCTCAAGAACATAGGGATTTTAAAATCTATTGTTTACCTCTCGCTTCCTAGGTTACCTGCCACCACTGCAGTCTATTATGAGTGGCCTGTCTCCTAGGCGAGAAGCACAAAGCTTACAAGCCCTTTAATGTAGCTTACAAGCTGCTGTGACACTGGCCGGATCATTGCTTCTGCTTGCAGCATCGGAGAGCCGACATTTCGGGCCCGCAGTGTTACCATGCTGCAAGTCTGAGCTGCTCAATGGAATCAAGAGCATACTCCTTCTACTACACCTGCAAGCAGCAAATGCTTGAAGATTCTGCGTGAAAAGCCCAATAAAATAAACGCCAAAAAAGAAAACAATTCTAATCCTGATTAGCCCTTTCAATTAACTCTGTACTACATGGATTTTTTTAGGTCATGGACATGTGGAATGAAACTAAATAGTAACCTTAATAGAATAGTGAGTGATATACAATATCCCATTAAGCTCATATCACGGTTTATCAAGTGATTTATATGAATAAATCTAGAATGCAATTAGTTACTGGAAGCATGCTGGAATCTGTGCCGGTCCGAGCATGTGCAGCACACACTACTTATATTCATTCTCACTTGTTCAAATGCATTTTTCTCATGGTGAAAAATGTTTTTTTTTAGTTGCATTTTCAATATACAAATTCTTCCTAATCCTATTTTATGTTTTAATATGAAAAGTGCTAATATTTGCGATATATAATTATCTTTTTGTTTTTGGAATTAGAGAAAAAAATACTTTACTTACCGTATTGAATCCAGACTAGATATCTTCTTTTACAAGAGCTTAAAGAACATCATTTTTGTGGCTTTCCTTTTTTTGTCTGAATTCATAATGCCCTCATTTGCATTGCTATTGTACAGCCTCACTGATATCTCCTCTACAATGTCCCTTTGTAAAATGCTTGTCTGTAGAGCAGAATTTAATACATGAAAACAAGTCTCATTGACGCAAAGCCGCTGCTGTAATTAAAGACAACTCACACAGTTTTTCTATCAAGTCATTCACTATTTCCTTTCAACAGAAAACTCAGATGTATTAGAGTAGAGTAAAAAGATGCACAGGACCCTGGTCCATCAGCCACATCAGTAGTTGCTTAGAAAGTGTGAAAATTGGGTAAATACAACCTAAGGTGAACAAGAGCATGAACTACACAAAAATTAGGACAAAATTCAATGGCTGTGTTTGTGAGAGATTAAGTACACCCTTACTGCCTCTATAGCAATTAAGACGGTAAGTAGTAGCCAGGTGCTGGGAATCAAATGCCCTTGATTAATTGGTCATCAGTAAGTGTGAGCACCTCTATAAATGAAGAAGATTTCGCAGTTTTCCACTCTAAAGCATTCAGATCTGTATTAAAACAATGCCAAGGAAGATTTAAAGGGTGGGGACCATTTATATGGATACCCCTAAATAAAATGGGAATGGTTGGTGATATCAACTTCCTGTTTGTGACACATTAGTATATGGGAGGGGGAAAACATTTCAAGATGGGTGATGACCATGGCGGCCATTTTGAAGTCAGCCATTTTGGATCCATCTTTATTTTTTCAATGGGAAGAGGGTCATGTGACATGTCAAACTAATTGAGAATTTCACAAGAAAAACAATGGTGTGCTTGGTTTTAACTTAGCTTTATTTTTTATGAGTTATTTACAAGCTTATGACCACTTATAAAATGTGTTCTAAGTGCTGCTCATTGTGTTGGATTGTCAACGCAACCCTCTTCTCTCGCTCTTGACACACTAATAGCAACACCGCAGAAGAAATGCTAGCACAGGCTTCCAGTATCCCTGGTTTCAGATGCTGCACATCTCGTATCTTCACAGCATAGACAATTGCCTTCAGATGACCCCAAAGATAAAAGTCTGAGGGGTCAGATCGGGAGACCTTGGTGTCCATTCAACTGGCCCATGATGACCAATCCACTTTCCAGGAAACTGTTCATGTAGGAATGCTCAGACCTGACACCCATAATGTGCGAGAAGAGGGTTGCATTGACAAGCAAACACAATGGGCAGCACTTTGAACACATTTTATAAGTGGTCATAAACTTGGAAATAACTGATTAAAGAACAAAGTTACGTTAAAACTAAGCGCACCATTGTTTTTTCATGTGAAATTCTAAATAACTTTAATGTGTCACATGACCCTCTTCCCAATGAAAAAATAAAGTTGGATCCAAAATGGCTGACTTCAAAATGGCCACCATGGTCACCACCCAGCTTTAAAAGTTTTCCCCCTCCCATATACTAATGTCCCACAAACAAGAAGTTGATATCACCAACCATTCCCATTTTATTTAGGTGTATCCATATAAATAGCCCACCCACCCTGTACATCAGCAAGCAATGATCTATGAGTAGCAGTTGACCCTGCCAGCAATTGGGGACAGGTTTTTAAAGTTATTTCCAAACCATTTGAAGTTCATCATTGCAAATTCAAACTGCAATGCTTGGAAAAATTTGAAAAAAAAGAGCTACAGCCCAGAAACTGAGGACCTCAGCATGATAAATGTTTATGTTAATGACAGTACAATAGAAAAGTCTGAACAGGTTTGTTTGGAAGTGTTGCCTGAAGAAAGCCTCTGCTTTGTAAAAAGTTCATGGCAGCCCTGCTAATGTTTGCAAAATTGCATCTAAACATACCACAAATCATCTGGAACAATGTTCTTTGGACAGACGAGACCAAAGTAGAGATATTTGGCCATAATACCCTCCACCTCATTTGGCAAAAACTAAACACGTCAGAATAAACATCGCACACCAATTGTCAAACATGGGATTTGGGATTGTTTCATAGCTGTAGGAACTGGGTACCATGCAGTCATTGAGTCATCCACAAATCCTGTGTATAACAAAGTATTCCAATGTCAAATATTTGGCCACCTAGCCAAAAATCTTAAACTTGGCCAAAACTTGGTTATGCAACAAAACAATGATTCCAAAAAGTAAAATCAACAAATATATATCAGAATGGCTTAAAAAAGAAAATAATCAGGGCTTTGTAATGGCCCAGTAAAAGTTTAACCCTCAACCCAGCTGAAATGCTGTGACTGGACATTAAAAGAGCTGTTCCTCCAGAGAGATGTATGAGACCTATAAAGTAATGCAAATAATGAATACTTCAAGTTATTGGTTATTGGTAATAGTGGTTGTACAAGCTTTTCATTTATGGGTTGAATTTAATTTTTCACACACTCCCCATTTTGGCCTAGTTTTTGTTAAATAAATAATGACAGTAAAATTTGTCATTTGTTACGGTTCATTTGAGATTATATTTTACTAAGTTTTAGACCCTCTGAGGTCAAGTTTTCTACTATGTACTTGTAGGAAAAAATACAAAGAGAGTGTACTTAATTTTTCTCATCTGTACATATACCAAGTGCACATATAAGTTATTCACTATACTGTATTGTATATAAATTATTATAGCACTTGTGAATTGAAACCCATAAATGAAAACATTGAAAGGTGTTTGGCAGTAAGGAATGTGGAGGTAGCAGTGATACCTGGTTCCCAATGTTTAAGGGAGGTGAAAGGCCCCTCTGCCATACAAATGGACACCAAGTTTTTAAAAGGCTCATGGTATATAAAGGGACCTTTTATAGATTTTGCACTGTGGCCCAAAAGCTTCAGGCTATGTCTCTGAGTCTTGAAACTATATATATTCTGGGTATTATGGATTTGTAGACCTTATCCCCAGGCACATCTAACTTTCCAACGTTTGTGTCGCCGCAACTGCATGATTTGCGGCTGCTATACAGGCTGAATACCCATGGGGATTTCCTAACAATCAGGCAATTGCTGCATGTGTTCAGGTTGTCTAGCAGTCGCAAATCATGCAGCTGCAGGGGCACAAACATAATCTACGAGCATGCCCAAGATACTCGGAGAACACCGAAGCATGCTCGGAAATCTCGAATAATGAGCACACTCGCTCATCACTATTGGTAATGCTGACACTGACTTGCTGCACATGTGTCCCAATCACTTTCTACAAATGCATATTCCATTCTTTACAATAGACTTTAGAATATGGTCTGCCATAAAACCTGTTAAATCTGCAGTCCCAGATCAAGAACACAGAAGCATAAAATCATGCAAGACAGAGTGTTTTTTTTTATTTGTTAGTTAACCAATAGGGATGAGTGAACGTGTTCAGTAATACTCATATATCACTCGAGTATCTGTGTGCTCGGATGTGCTCGGCACTGGACGAGCATTGTCTGGTGCTTGGATTTGAAGCTCGAATCCTCACCCCGTATGTTTGGCACCTGTTACTCAACCAATAAACATATGGGAATTGCCTGCCAGTCATTGTAATCGTTTAGCTATCTTGGTAGTGGCATTAATGTGATTGGTTGGCCGCATTAACTCATCAAAGATTACAAAAGGACAGTGAGCCGCCACACTGACTGATCCCATTGCACAGCTCAGAGACAGTTGTGATTGGAGTAAGAGAGTAGTTATCCAAGCCTGTGTCTGCACAGCTTAACTAATCAGAATCCTTTAGTGTTGATACAGGTGCTGATGCATTTAGCCTAGTAACAGTTACAGGAGCAGGGAGAGTGGCACAATACAGCTTCTTGGGCTTTGCAGCCCATTGTTAAATTTATAGCTACTGCACATGACCACATTCTTTATTTTTGAGTAGAAAAATGACTATATTGTCATTCATACAGTTTAATGTGCTTAGTGTTACATTACGGTGGTATATATAAAATTGGAAAAAATAAAGTTGAAATATTTTTCTGGATTGAATTAGTCAACCATAGAGTTGAATGTGGTTAGTGTTACATTATGGTGGTATATAAAGATAAAAAAAGTTAAATTTTTTTTAATGGATTCAATTAGTCATCCATAGATATTAATGTGGTTAGTATTACATTATTTTGGTATGTAAACTCAGAAAAAGTTGTTCTAAGTTTTTTTCTGGATTCAAATATTCATCCATAGAGCTTAACGAGGTTAGTGTTACAATATAGTGTCCCAAAAAAACTCAAACAAAATTCAAAAACTGTTTCTGGATTTAATTAGTCATCCATACAGTTTTACGTGCTCTGTTTTACATTATGGTGGTACTACAATCCAAAAAAAGCTTTGCTGCTGCAGGTGCCCATTTTTTTTTAAATTAAAAATAAACATGGCTTCCAGAGACATAGAAATTACAAAATGCCTAAGGTGTGCAGTAAGGGATGATGATGTTGAAGTGCTGATGATGGTGCATGCAGATGCTGGGGACATGGGGCAGGTGTGACTACGTCTGTTGCTGGATAACAAGAAACGTGCCCATCCGCGACATATAGTTTGAGGCACAGGACACCAATTCTGAAGCCACACCAGTGTGAGCAGGTGGTCAGTTGGATAGTAGATAAAGCTTTAGGCATGCTTGCCAGCAGCACCCAGTCTTCCACATGGTCCAATCTTACAAGCCTAAAATCTGGATCAATTAATCCTCACCCTGATCTCCATTACTCCCACCATGTTAGGTGCCATGAGACCAATGGTTCTGCACTAGGACATTCTGAGGAGTTCTTTACAGCATAATTTCTTTATTGTGGCCTCTTACCCTGCATGTTTCAAGATGGATAGCAGGAGATGCTGTTTAGTGATGCACAAAACTTAGAGCAGCCCACAGTCACAAGAAGATCTTAGAATCATAGAATGTTAGAGCAGATGTCATCTGGTCCAACCCCCTGCTCAAAACAGGAGTCACTAAATCATCCCAGACAGATGTCTATCCAGCCTCTGTTTGAAAACTTCCATGGAAGGAGAACTCTCCAACTCTCGTGGCAGCCTGTTCCACTCATTGCAAGTTTTTTCTAATATCTTATCTGTGTCTCCTCCCATTCAGTTTCATCCCATTTCTTCTAGTCTTTCCTTGTGACAATGAGAATAAAGATGATCCTTCTACAATGTGACAGCCCTTGAGGTATTTGAAGACTGCCATTAAGTTTCCTCTCAGTCTTCTTTTTTGCAAGCTAAACATTCCCAGATCTGTAACCGTTCTTCATAGGACATGGTTTGCAGACCTGTCATCATTCTGGTCGCTCTTCTCTGAACTTGCTCCTGTTTGTTGATGTCTTTTTTAAAATGTGGTGCCCAAAACTGGACACAGTATTACAGATGAGGTCTGACCAAAGAGGAGTAGAGGGCAATTATGACTTCACACGATCTAGATTGTATGCTTCTGTTAATACATCCCAGAATTGTATTTGCCATTTTTGCTGCTGCATCACGCTGTTGACTCACGTTCAGTCTGTGATAGTAACATAGTAACATAGTAACATAGTTAGTAAGGCCGAAAAAAGACATTTGTCCATCCAGTTCAGCCTATATTCCATTATAATAAATACCCAGATCTACGTCCTTCTACAGAACCTAATAATTGTATGATACAATATTGTTCTGCTCCAGGAAGACATCCAGGCCTCTCTTGAACCCCTCGACTGAGTTCGCCATCACCACCTCCTCAGGCAAGCAATTCCAGATTCTCACTGCCCTAACAGTAAAGAATCCTCTTCTATGTTGGTGGAAAAACCTTCTCTCCTCCAGACGCAAAGAATGCCCCCTTGTGCCCGTCACCTTCCTTGGTATAAACAGATCCTCAGCGAGATATTTGTATTGTCCCCTTATATACTTATACATGGTTATTAGATCGCCCCTCAGTCGTCTTTTTTCTAGACTAAATAATCCTAATTTCGCTAATCTATCTGGGTATTGTAGTTCTCCCATCCCCTTTATTAATTTTGTTGCCCTCCTTTGTACTCTCTCTAGTTCCATTATATCCTTCCTGAGCACCGGTGCCCAAAACTGGACACAGTACTCCATGTGCGGTCTAACTAGGGATTTGTACAGAGGCAGTATAATGCTCTCATCATGTGTATCCAGACCTCTTTTAATGCACCCCATGATCCTGTTTGCCTTGGCAGCTGCTGCCTGGCACTGGCTGCTCCAGGTAAGTTTATCATTAACTAGGATCCCCAAGTCCTTCTCCCTGTCAGATTTACCCAGTGGTTTCCCGTTCAGTGTGTAATGGTGATATTGATTCCCTCTTCCCATGTGTATAACCTTACATTTATCATTGTTAAACCTCATCTGCCACCTTTCAGCCCAAGTTTCCAACTTATCCAGATCCATCTGTAGCAGAATACTATCTTCTCTTGTATTAACTGCTTTACATAGTTTTGTATCATCTGCAAATATCGATATTTTACTGTGTAAACCTTCTACCAGATCATTAATGAATATGTTGAAGAGAACAGGTCCCAATACCGACCCCTGCGGTACCCCACTGGTCACAGCGACCCAGTTAGAGACTATACCATTTATAACCACCCTCTGCTTTCTATCACTAAGCCAGTTACTAACCCATTTACACACATGGTGATCTATTAGTATACCCAAGTCTTTTTCACATGTGCTGTTACTTAGCCCTATTCCTTCCATTCTGTATATGTTTTTTTCATTTTTATTGCCTGGATGTAGAACTTTGCATTTTTCCCTGTTAAAAACCATTCTGATAGTTGCTGCCCACTGCTCCAGTTTATTTATATCTTTTTGAATCCTCTCTCTCTTCTCTAGTATTAGGTATCCCTCCTAGCTTTGTGTCATCAGCAAATGTAATCAGTTTACCCTCAATTCCTTCATATAAATCATTGATAAAGATGTTGAAGAATACAGGGCCCAGGACAGAGCTCTGTGGTACCCCACTTGAGACATTCTTCCAACTGGATGTGCAGCCATTTATGACCACTCTTTGGGTGAGATCACTAAGCCAATTATGAATCCACCTAACAGTTGCCTTGTCCATTCCATACTTAGCCATTTTTTTCAATAAGGATTGTGTGAGATACTTTGTCAAATGATTTGCTGAAGTCAAGATATACTATATCTACAGCATTTCCCTGATCCACACAGGCAGTGATTCTGTCATAGAAGGAAATTAAGTTAGTCTGACATGACTTATTAGTTTCAAACCCATGCTGACTCTGTTTAATCACTCTTATCCAGGTACTTACATACATGTTGTTTAATAATTTGTTCAAGGATCTTTCCTGGTATAGACGTCAGACTCATCGGCCTATAGTTTCCTGGGTCCACCTTCTTCCCCTTTTGAAGATAGGATCAACATTTGCTTTTCTTCAGTCTTCTGGGACTTCTCCTGTTCTTGAAGAATTTTCAAAGATTATGGAGAGTGGTTAAACAATTTCTTCTGCTATCTCCTTCAGTGGGGAATGGCAAATTTTGTCTAAGGAGGTAGATGATGATGATGAGACACTGTTGCTGTCAAGTCAGGTTGTTGTTAAGTCACCACTCCAGGAGGATCACAGTGTGGCGGTGGAAGAGAAGGTGGTGGATGATGTAGTCACTGACACAACTTGTGAAGCTAGCATGCAGAGCAAGGCCAGCAGAGCTGATAGGGAGGAATTGGCACCACTGAAATCGGCAGCAAGGGGCAGAAGGTTGACCAGAGGTAGAACTTTTCTGCTGAGCATTGACACAGCATAATTTCTCCATTAAAGAGTTAGGTGTTCCCCAATTTAATTATACCCTTCCAACATCTAGGCCCTGATGACTGGGTATTTCTGTCAAGTAGGGAAAAGATTTTAAAGATAGTCAAACAATACCTGGCTGACAAAACTAGTGTACTCCTTAATTTCTCTGCGACATTCAGCTATTCAGTCTGAAAGTTGGACAAATGGCATGAGTTGTCCCTCTATGTCTTGGAGGTGTTGTGCTGTCCTGCTGCTAGTGTCTTGTCTGAGCGGGTTTTTAGTGCCTCCAGGAGAGGTCATAACAGATACGAGATTTAGACTGTCAGCAGAAAATGCTGACAGGCTCACTCTGATACAAAAGAATAAAGTCTAGATTAGCCACGACTTTGCCACAACACCAGATGACTGCAGCACATAAAGTGTTTTTAATCTTCAATATTTTAATGAGGCCCACCAGTTGTTGCCTGCAAGGGTCTATGGATGACTGGATGACCCTACTTATATTTTTTCCTGGCTTTGCACTTTGTATAAAGCTTTTATGTGTATAGGAGTACATTACCTACACTTTCAAAATATTTTAATAAGGCCCTCCCGTTTTTGCCATCCAGGATCTATGGATGACTCTGCTTCTAATTTTTGGCAGCTTTTGCACTTAGTGAATAGCTTTTATGAGTCTAGATTATTACTAGATGACATTACATTTTAACAGAATGTGTATGAGGCCCTACTTTATGTCTCATATAGTGTGTATCTGAGTCCCTCTTGCATCAAATTTTTGCTTCCTTCATAAATAATACTGAAATATCCAAAGTTTTAATACAAACTTCAATTTTGGTTTGCTTAAATTATTTTTTTCTTTAAATTGTTTTCAATTTTTTCTGCATATTAAAGTCATTATACAGGAAAAAATGCTTCTCTTTTCATCCTTTTCCCTGTAAACTCCAATTTCTCGTTGATTTTGAATGCTTTATTGTTGGTCCTTAAAGTGGAGTAAAAGTGTGACACCATTGCTCTCAGCAGCGATCTGGGAGTCAGAGAGGGTTCCAGGGTTCTTCCCCATGCTGTTCTCCTTCCATTCAGCACTTTTTTCCATCCATTTCAAAATTTTCCCTGCCCCCGCAGACTTCTTTGTAGGGTCTGCTGGAAAAATGCTCGGATTTCCCATTATATTCGTTACTCGAAACGAGCATCCGAGCATTGGGAATTGCTTGGTTTGAGTAACAAGCATCCAGCATTTAAGTGCTCACTCATCTCTATTAACCAATCTTTCCTAGCCACTTTCTTACGGTTGAATTCTTTCAATAAAGTTAAATGATGCACAAGAGCAACTCCCAGAAATCCATACAATTAGTGTACAGTGATTTACTACTCTCTGTAAATGTATTATTCGTTATTGTAAGTAGAAGAAAAACTAAAATTAATTTATTCTAAAAATAAGATTCTGCTATTCACCATGGTTCTTTCTTCAATAATTGCCGCATATTGCTTGTGCAGTTCAGACTACTTCAGTCTGATGACATAATTAGCTCCCTTTATCATGGGCTTTAAAAGTTTTCTTTTCCCTTACTGATCACCAACTATTGTGTACGATTAAAAATATGATTTCATCCTCCAGAGCACCGACACTCCACGACTATAGTCCATTAAAACAGAAAAAAATGTATTGAACATTTCTGTTCATTGAGCATGTAATAGAATTAACCTAGGAGTAATTTGAATGTGTGAACAATGTGTCTGCCGCAGAAGATGCTTATATTTATTTAATAGGAGGTCAGCCACATGCCATGAAATACCTCTCTAGACACTTTTAACCCCTAGGGAGACTCCTTCAGCATTACTGAAAATGCTATTCCACAATTTAGCAGGACTATAAGTCCAATATGGAGGTATACTAGGAACATGCTGTATATGCAATATGGAGGTATCACTCTGCATATTAGTAACATGTTGTATGTGCAATAGGGAGGTATCACTCTGCATACCAGGAACAGGCTGTATATGCAATATGGAGGTATCACTCTGCATACCAGGAACAGGCTGTATATGCAATATGGAGGCATCACTCTGCATATTAGTAACGTTGTATGTGCAATAGGGAGGTATCACTCTGCATACCAGGTAACAGGCTGTATATGCAATATGGAGGTATCACTCTGCATACCAGGAACATGCTGTATATGCAATATGGAGGTATCACTCTGCATATTAGTAACATGTTGCATGTTACTACCTACTACATACTGCCTACTGCTACAGATTCTCTCTTCCCTTGGCATCAAGACCTTGCCCTATCCTGGATTGCCTGATACCTATCCAACTGCACATTTAGCGTTTCCCACTCCCACACTACCTCCTCATCCCGCCCTCTCTCTGTTGGAGTCCCTCAAGGCTCTGTCCTAGGGCCCCTATTTCCATCTATACCCTTGGCCTAGGACAACTCATAAAGTCCCATGGCTTCCAGTACCACCTGTATGCAGACGACACTCAGATCTACCTCTCTAGCCCAGATGTCACCTCCCTGCTGTCCAGAATCCCGAAGTGTCTGTCAGCCATATCCTCCTTCTTCACCTCTCGCTTCCTTAAACTCAATGTAGACAAAACCGAATTCATCATCTTTCCCCCACCTCACGTATCCCCCCTACCTGATCTATCTATTGTGGTAAACCGCATCACGCTCTCTCCCGCACCTGAAATCCGCTGCCTCGGGGTAACTCTTGACTTGCCCTGTCCTTCAAACCTCACGTCCAAGCTCTTGCCACCTCCTGTCACCTCCAACTCAAAAATATTGCCAGAATCCATTCCTTCCTCAGCCCACAATATACCAAAACTCTTGTGCATGCTCTCATCATCTCCCGCCTCGATTACTGCAAAACCCTCCTCTGTGGCCTCCCAGCTAACTCTCTTGCACCACTCAAGTCTGTCCTCAACTCTGCTGCCCGGCTAATCCACCTCTCTCCTCGCTACTCCCCTGCATCTCCCCTCTGCAAATCCATCCACTGGCTCCCAATTCCCCAACGAATCCAGTTCAAATTACTTACACTGATCTACAAAGCCATTCACAACCTGTCCCCTCCCTATGTCTCTGAACTAGTCTCCCAATATCTTCCCTCATGTAATCTTGGATCCTTCCAAGACTGTTGTGAATTCTGTGGCTGAATTCACTCCTGTGGTCACAAGTGGTACTGCAGCTTCTGAGCTTCCTCCCTCAGGTGTTCTGGTGAGCTCGTTGGCTGCTTTGTTATTTAACTCCACCTGATTCTGTCTTCCTTGCTCCTTGTCAATGTTCCAGTGTTGGACCTGAGCTTCTGGATCTTTCCTGTGGCCTGCTGCTCTGCTTAGATAAGTGCTTCTTTGCTTTTGTTGCTATTTTTTCTGTCCAGCTTGTCTATTCGTTTTGCTGGAAGCTCTGAGACGCAAAGGGTGTACCGCCGTGCCGTTAGTTCGGCACGGTGGGTCTTTTTGCCCCCTTTGCGTGGTTTTTGCTTTAGGGTTTTTTGTAGACTGCAAAGTTCTCTTTGCTATCCTCGCTCTATCTAGAATATCGGGCCTCACTTTGCTGAATCTATTTCATCCCTACGTTTGTCTTTTCATCTTGCTAACAGTCATTATATGTGGGGGGCTGCCTTTTCCTTTGGGGTATTTCTCTGAGGCAAGTCAGGCTTGTTTTTCTATCTTCAGGCTAGTCAGCTCCTCAGGCTGTGCCGAGTTGCATAGGTAGTGACAGGCGCAATCCACAGCTGCCTTTAGTTGTGTTTAGGATAGGTTCAGGTATTGCGGTCTACAGAGATTCCACGTCTCAGAGCTCGTTCTATTGTTTTTGGGTTATTGTCAGATCACTGTATGTGCTCTGATTGCTGGCACACTGTGTCACTGGATTGCCTACATAACACAAGACCTCCTACTCGCCTCCACACTTATTCGTTCCTCACACAACCGCCTCCAAGATTTCTCCCGAATATCCCCCATCCTCTGGAATTCCATGCCTCAACACGTCCGATTATCCACCACCCTCAGATCCTTCAGACGGAACCTGAAAACCCATCTCTTCAGGAAAGCATACAGCCTACAATAACCCAATAACCAAGCCACCGCTGCCAGAGCCGCTGCCTCACCGCCACCAGAGCCGTCGCCTCACCGCCACCAGAGCCGCCGCCTCACCCCTACCTTCTGTCTCTTCTCCACTATCCCATAGAATGTAAGTCCGCAAGGACACGGTCCTCTCATTCTGTACCAGTCTGTCACTGTATACCTGTTTACTGTAAACGATATCTATAACCCTGTATGTAACCCCTTTCTCATGTACAGCACCATGGAATTAATGGTGCTATATAAATAAATAATAATAATAATAATGTGCAATAGAGAGGTATCACTCTGCATACCAGGAACACTCTGTATATGCAATATGGAGGCATCACTCTGCATACCAGGAACAGACTGTATATGCAATATGGAGGCATCACTCTGCATATTAGTAACATGTTGTATGGGCAATAGGGAGGTATAACTCTGCATACCAGGAACAGGCTGTATATGCAATATGGAGGCATCACTCTGCATACTAGTAACATGTTGTATGTGCAATATGGAGGTATCACTTTGCATACCAGGAACATGTTGTATCTGCAATCTGGAGGTATCACTCTGCATACTAGTAACATGTTGTATGTGCAATAGGGAGGTATGACATTGCATACCAGGAACAGGCTGTATATGCAATATGTAGGTATGACTCTGCATACCATGAACAGGCTGTATATGCAATATGTAGGTATGACTCTGCATACCATGAACAGGCTGTATATGCAATATGGAGATATCACTCTGCATACTAGTAACATGTTGTATGTGCAATAGGGAGGTATGACTCTGCATACCAGGAACAGGCTGTATATGCAATATGGAGGCATCACTCTGCATACCAGGAACAGGCTGTATATGCAATATGGATGTATCACTCTGCATACTAGTAACATGTTGTATGTGCAATATGGAGGTATCACTCTGCATACCAGGAACAGGCTGTATATGCAATATGGAGGCATCACTCTGCATACAAGGAACAGGCTGTATATGCAATATGGAGGTATCACTCTGCATACTGGTAACATGTTGTATGTGCAATATGGAGGTATCACTCTGCATATTAGTAACATGTTGTATGGGCAATAGGGAGGTATAACTCTGCATACCAGGAACAGGCTGTATATGCAATATGGAGGCATCACTCTGCATACTAGTAACATGTTGTATGTGCAATATGGAGGTATCACTCTGCATACCAGGAACAGGCTGTATATGCAATATGGAGGCATCACTCTGCATACTAGTAACATGTTGTATGTGCAATAGGGAGGTATGACTCTGCATACCAGGTACAGGCTGTATATGCAATATGGAGGCATCACTCTGCATACCAGGAACAGGCTGTATATGCAATATGTAGGTATGACTCTGCATACCAGGAACAGGCTGTATATGCAATATGGAGGTATCACTCTGCATACCATGAACAGGCTGTATATGCAATATGGAGGTATCACTCTGCATACTAGTAACATGTTGTATGTGCAATAGGGAGGTATCACTCTGCATACCAGGAACAGGCTGTATATGCAATATGGAGGCATCACTCTGCATACCAGGAACAGGCTGTATATGCAATATGGAGGCATCACTCTGCATACCAGGAATAGGCTGTATATGCAATATTGAGGTATCACTCTGCATACTAGTAACATGTTGTATGTGCAATATGGAGGTATCACTCTGCATACCAGGAACAGGCTGTATATGCAATATGGAGGCATCACTCTGCATACCAGGAACAGGCTGTATATGCAATATGGAGGTATCACTCTGCATACTAGTAACATGTTGTATGTGCAATATGGAGGTATCACTCTGCATACCAGGAACAGGCTGTATATGCAATATGGAGGCATCACTCTGCATACCAGGAACAGGCTGTATATGCAATATGTAGGTATGACTCTGCATACCAGGAACAGACTGTATATGCAATATGGAGGTATCACTCTGCATACTAGTAACATGTTGTATGTGCAATATGGAGGTATCACTCTGCATACCAGGAACAGGCTGTATATGCAATATGGAGGCATCACTCTGCATACCAGGAACAGGCTGTATATGCAATATGGAGGCATCACTCTGCATACTAGTAACATGTTGTATGTGCAATAGGGAGGTATGACTCTGCATACCAGGTACAGGCTGTATATGCAATATGGAGGTATCACTCTGCATACCAGGAACAGGCTGTATATGCAATATGGAGGCATCCCTCTGCATATTAGTAACATGTTGTATGTGCAATAGGGAGGTATGACTGCATACCAGGTACAGGCTGTATATGCAATATGGAGGTATCACTCTGCATACCAGGTACAGGCTGTATATGCAATATGGAGGTATCACTCTGCATACCAGGAACAGGCTGTATATGCAATATGGAGGTATCACTCTGCATACCGGGAACAGGCTGTATATGCAATATGGAGGTATCACTCTGCATACCAGGAACAGGCTGTATATGCAATATGGAGGTATCACTCACCAACACCGGAGCTCCTGCAACCCTCAACCTACTGTCTCCTTCCCCATAATCCTGCAGAATGTAAGCCTGGAAGGGCTGGGTCCTCGCCCCTCTGTATCAGTCCGTCATTGTTTGTTTGTTTACTGTATGTGATATTTGTAACTTGTATGTAACCCCTTCTCATGTACAGCACCATGGAATCAATGGTGCTATATAAATAAATAATAATAATAATAATACCAGGAACAGGCTGTGTATGCAATATGGAGGTATCACTCTGCATACCGGGAACATGCTGTATGACCCATATATTTCCCAGAAACCATGAACATACTATATGTCCCATATAGAAATATTCATGCTAGATAACGGGAACATAATGTATGACAAATATACATACCAGTAACATTGTATATCATACCTTCTAACTTTTGAAGACTATGAAGAGAGACAAATTATGTGATGACCAAAGCAAATTTTGGCAACACCCTGGATCACACCCCAATCCATGCCCATTTACCATTTCTTTCTACTCTGGCAGGAGAAGATGTCAGAGGGGTGGTGGCAGTGAGGGAAATTCAGGAGACGACAAAGACTGCAGGACGTAGACTAAAACCCCAGACATTTGGGACTAGAGGTGAGCGGATTGATTCACAGGAATCCTGCACAGCATCCAGGTCAGTGGCACCTGGCATTTGGACAGGAGACCTGTGAATCTTTTACCTTCCAGCTTCCCCGACTCTGCTTTTGACTGTTCAGGGCTGGCGCGACGTCACCTGTGCATCTTGCTCATCTATAGTTGGGACCTCTGGATTTATTTTTGTTCATTCCTTCACAGTTGTACCATTTTTATACAGCTTCACTATATGACATCTGGTTGTTTTAAGTCTGTAAGGTCGTGTTCACACATACAGTATTGTAAATATTATGTATTTTGTTTTCTGCTGATGGCCACACCAAGCTACATAATATAACAATATTCTCTGGTAATTGAATTATTGTTGCATTTTTTATGCCTTTTCTCCCTTATTTTACGTGTTTTTGGTGCAGGTGTGAAGCAGCGTTCTTGTTTTTTATAGTCCAGAAAAGTTTTGATTTTGCACTTAAAAAAGTAACTGCAGTTTTTTACATGTTTTTTAGGTTCCACATAGAAGCCTGTAGAGAAAAAAATACCAAAACCGCATATTTCAGCGCCATCTTCAGACTTACAGTGAGCACAGTAGTCACGAAATCTGATCCACTTTGCTTGGACAGTTAAACAGCAGATAATACACAGCATTTATTCTACACATGAGCACAGTCTTAACGTCCATGCAAAGTGGATGTGATTTCATGAAAACGCTCCTGGTGCCTGTAAAGATGCTGCTGAACTGTGCGGTTTTAGTGTTTTTTTTTTTACAGTGGCATGTAAAAGTTTGTGCACCCCTGGTCAAAATTACTGTCATTGTGAACAGTTAAGCAACTTGAAGATGAAATGCTCTCTAAAAGGCCTAAAGTTAAAAATGACACATTTCCTTTGTATTTTAGGGGGGGGGGGGGAAAGAAAATAGTGTCATTCTTTACATTTTAAAAATTACAAAAAGGAAGATGGACCAATGCAAAAGTTTGGTACCTAGTAGCACCCCCTTTTTGCAAGTATCACAGCTTGTAAACAATTTTTATAGCCAGCCAGGAGTTTTTCAATTCTTGTTTGATGGATTTTCATCCATTCTTCCTTGGGAAATTCTTCCATTTCTGTGAGACTCCTGGGTCATCTTGCATGCCCTGCTATTTTATCTCCTTATAGCCTTCTGTATTTTCATTTTCAGAGTGCTAGGCAGCAGCTGTCTTTGGCACAAGGTTATAGGAGGCTGGATTTTTATAAAGCTGGGAAATTTGCATCACCTGGTCTTTACTAACAATGATAGTGAACAAGCCATGACCCTAACAGGCTAATTAAGGTCTGAAACCTTGGACTGAGCACACAAATCTCCAAGGTTTCCAAACTTTTGCAAAGGCCCATGCAAATTTTTGTAAATTTTAAGGTGCAAAAAAATTACAATAAACATATATTTTTTTTGCCTAAAATACTATGTGTCATCTTTAACTTTAGCCCTTTTAGAGATCATTTCATTTTCCACCTGCTTAACTGTTCACAATAACAGTAATCTTGACCAAGAGAGCCAAAACTTTTACATGAGACTGTAGGCTTCTATGTCGAGCCTGTAAAAAAACCCAAGGGAAAAAAACTGCCATTGAATTTTTTAGCTCCGAATCAAAGCTTTTCTGTAGTATTAAAACCCAGGTTCACATCTGCAGCACAAATGTTGCAAATATGGGGGAAAACACATAAAGGAACAAATACAATAATAAGAGAAGATCGTTATTGCATCATGTGGTGTGGACAGCTAAAGAGAATGTGCAGTAAAAACACAGCAGAAAAAATGTGTATTTTTGCTAAGTGTCGAAAAATAGACAAAAAATATCAATCACAACATTTTTTACACCATTTGCCAATTACTGTAAATAATCTGATTGTTGTATTCTGCAAGTCATTAAAATTACAGGGATAATAAATATGTCCATGTAATTTGCTGATTTATGATCTTTATTATTTTTTGAAAAGCACAGTAAAAATTACATTGTAATTGTTTTTCATTAGTTTTCATTATTTTCATTTAGTAATCTTATAGTAAGAAAAAAAATCTCTTTTATTATCGCTCTAGAACACAGGGTCATAGAAATACACTGCTGCGTACAATGTATCTCTATGTACCAGTATAATCTGCCTGTGGGGTTGCAAAACAGATCAAGTATAGAAAATTCTCCCAGAGATTTTAATGGAACCTGTGCCTCCTGGCTACAATGTTGTAGGTTTTGGGATTGAGCCTTTTTGAGATTCACACATTGTTTTTCATTATTTTTAGTAGTTTTATAGGAACAAAAAACTTTTTTTTCTTCAGCTTTAGAATACAGGTACATAGAAATACAGTGTTATGTACAGATGTTTCTCTATGGACCTGTATAATCTGCATCTGGGTTCACTGCCTAAAATACAGCTCTAGATTACCAAATTGTCCTACATTTGCAGTGCAGAGATATGGTGTTCCCACCCCCGAAGATGAGGAGTAACATTGGAGAGAGGTGAGAATTGGAAGTTTGGACAAAACCTTGTCATGCCAGAGACAGACCTGCTGAATCCAGGATGGTTGAGAGCTATTTTGCATATGACAATAAAACACACTGGATGTACCTTATATAGGTATTATTCTATATACCAGGAACATGCTGCATGTCCCATTGAGAATTGTCAACTCTACATACCGGGGACATAATGAATGACAAATAGGCATGCCAAAAACATAGTGTATGTCTCATATAGATGTACCAATGCTAGATACCAATAATATATTACAAGACAAATATACATACCAGGGACATATAGTCCGATATAGAGGTACCACTCTACATGGCCGAAAAATACTGTAAACCCAAGGTTTTAAAGACACAATTTTGATAGCAGATTATGCTGTAAGTCCTTCCATAAAAGTTTATCACTTGTGACAAAATCACTGGTAAAGTACTGGAGCGGAGATATGTTTCACTTGCACTTAATGGCTTCAGTGATGTGAAACCCATACATTTTCCTCCAGCACAGTAAGTGCTATGAGTGGTCAACCGCCAATCCATTAAAAGGGCTGGGTTTTTTGTGGACAACCGTACAGTGGGTGAAAGTCTGTCCATCTTGTTTCCACTCCAGGGTATGGTCTGGGGCTTAAATAGCTAGCCTCCAGAGGCAGTCATGGTTCTGTAGGGCTGGAGAGAGGAACTCCAGCAGTTTGTGTCCTGAGGAGGAAAGACTGAACTTGTGCTATCCCTGTGTTGTTCCAGAGTGGGCAGCTGCAGCTCCCCGCAAATGCAAGGACTGTGTTACAGAGTTTTGTTTTTTTGTTCACCTATTTTGCCCAAAGGCTGTGTTTCTTTTTCCATTCATGTTGGTTTATGCCATCTATCTTATAAACTAGCAGGAGATTTAAAGGGATAGTGTTCCTGTTTTCTACCTCCATGTACTGCAGAGTGAGCTGAATTACGATGCACTCAGCAAACCAGGAATAAACTCATGTCCACCCTTACCTTCCTTTTGCTAAGAACTTCAATTTATTACTATACAAATGCAATATTCCCATTGTCCTATATAATTTAAGGGCAAGGCCCACTCCTTTCTGTACCAGTCAGTCATTGTTAGTTTGTTCACATTAGTTTTAATTTGTATCTTGTATGGTGCTCTAAAAATAAATACGGTAGTAATATATTGTCGCGACTGACAACACGGCCACTGGGTGGCCACACACATCTTGAGATGAGTCAAGACAAGATGAATAGTAAGACTGGACACATCTGTATGTTCCATAAATTGGTATCACTGAATATTGGGAATATAAGTCCCATATATAGGTTTCATTTAACAATAGATCAGTAGTGCGTGTACCACCTATCTTGTTGTATAAGAGAGCACATTCAATTAAAGAGGACCCCATTAGTATATATTCTACTCCATCTTACTATTCTATATACTTTATATCATAGTCATTGTGTCCCAGATACTGAACAAAAACATGCAAGTTCTATGGATTTATTGCCCTGCATTCTAGATATTCACTTTCCTGCACATGTCTTAAAGGAAAATATATATCTGTCTGGGGGAACGAGGCTTAAGAGGATCCTCTATGCAAACCTAATTCAACAGAAAAGAAATCTTTAAAATCTTCCTTTGTGGGGCTACAGCATAAATATTACATATGTGTTCTTGTGTATAATGAATATTTACAAACTGTAACCTTTCCACAATCTTCCATCAAAATCACTGATTTCCCATACAAATGCATCATTGCATTATCTGGAAGACTTGCTCAATGACAGAGTCATGTAGAAAATGGATATATTATCAATGACGATGTTGTCAGTTAAGGGTCTGAATAAACTGTGCAACCAGATCGTCCGTATCATATGTATAATGGGTAAATGGTAATATTGCATGTACCAGTAAACCATCAGCAGCCCAGACTAGAAAGGATATTAAGTTTCATTGATCCCAAAACCATATGTTCCTAATGACTGGAATCTTTAAATCTGAGAAGGTATTACTTAGCTAAAATATGGATGCCAGTAGTGGGTGAAAAGGTTATTCCTTGCCTGTGTAAATCAGTGACCTGCAGATGGCAGTTAAGTAAACAGACGGCTCTAATGTAAATCTAATAAATAGTTCATTACGGGCACTAACCTTTTGTACATACAGATGGATTGGAAGCACTGGAATTTAAACATGTAACTTCTAAATTAGATCCATCTGGCCATTTCTTTTACGCAGGGGCTACATAAAAATGTGCACATCAGTTACTTATCGTAATGTTACAGAGGACCTGTCCACTGGCTTCACATGTCTCGTACAACATTTACATGTATTTCCCATGAAATAATATTGAAACATACTTTTTTAGACCAATGGGTTGTGCTAATTCTCTTGGAAGTGTATGAATAGGGTTACACCTGGGAATGACCATCCCCTCTGTCAATTGGGGATGTCCCAATACTACAATGGCGGTAAGCGGATGTCCAACACTCCGCAAGTGGACTAAAATCTTCAAGTTTATTTCAGGGACATAAATGTAGAAAGAACAGCTCAGTCAACAAAACCAGCGCATTTCGACCAAAAGGTCTTAAACTACTGTATATTTACTACACTGTTAACTCTGATTGGACAGTGTCAGAATGTGTCGTTACGCACACTATTGACATGATTACCCCAGTGTTCAATGTATACATATACTTCTAGAATAAATAACAGATAAACTTGTAAAGGTCGAAGAAAGGATGTATGAGTATTATAATCACGTGAAATAATTGCATCTACACCTGCTGACATGATCATTGCATAAAATTGCACAAGGAGTGTTTATCTCCCTTTAAAAGTTCTCATACTGTTTGCACACAACTGGCTATGTATCTAGTCTCCAACCATCCATGGAGAATTCAATAAGGATTGCACAGTTGTGGCATTTGACTTTTTGTTTAATGTAAACTATCAACATTGACATTTAACTTCTGTCTGACACATCTTCTATAGTTCAGCTTCCTAGGCTTCATAATTAAACTCCCTGTAAAAAGCATATGGGTTTTGACAGTGTTTGGAAATGATAAAAAATGATATAAACTGGTAATAACTCATGTGCACTTTATTAAAGTTTACTTTCTGGAGTGAAAAAAAGCATTTACCTTCCAGCAATTTTTTTCACTTTTATACTTTATACAAACCATCAAATGCTCCGCTACTCCAAGCAGGCTTAGATTGGCCCACAGGAGAACAGGTAAATCCCCAGGTAGGCTCCTGTGCACCGCTCTATGTGACTAGTAGTGGTCATAATACAGTTGATTCACTACATTTTATCAATCATTTAACAAGCTACCTAGCTAATTATTATATAGAAACATAGGCATACAGTATGTCTTAACAAAGGCAATATAATATTTCATATAGCTGAATAGAGAGCTCCCAGAGTAAATGTTACTGGTGGGCCCTTGGCACCTCAGTCATACACTGACACCTAGTCATGCAAAACCTAATATTTCAGACAAGCAATCTCTCCATATCTGCTTAAAGGGAACCTGTCACCCCCAAAATCAAAGGTGAGCTAAGCCCACCGGCTTCAGGGTCTTATCTACAGCATTCTGGAATGCTATAGATAAGCCCCCGATGTAACCTGAAAGATGAGAAAGAGAGGTTAGATTATACTCACCTGGGCGGGCGGTCCGATCCGATGGGCGTTGCGGTCCAGTCCAGGGCCTCCCATCTTCTTACGATGACGTCCTCTTCTTGTCTTCAAGCTACGGCTTTGGCGAAGGCATACTTTGTCTGCCCTGTTGAGGGCAGAGCAAAGTACTGCAGAGCGCAGGCGCTGGAAAAGGTCAGAGAGGCCCGGTGCCTGTGCACTACAGTACTTTGCTCTGCCCTCAACAGGGCAGACAAAGTACGCCTGTGCCGGAGCTGCAGTGTGAAGACAAGAAGAGGACGTCATCGTAAGAAGATGGGAGGCCCTGGACCGGACCGCGACGCCCATCCGATCGGACCGCCCACCCAGGTGAGTATAATCTAACCTCTTTTTCTCATCTTTCAGGTTACATCCGGGGTTTATCTACAGCATTCCAGAATGCTGTAGATAAGCCCCTGATGCCGGAGGGCTTAGCTCACCTTCGATTTTGGGGGTGACAGGTTCCCTTTAAGAGGTATATGGTCCAATCTGGATCCCTCTCTAGGAGCAAGAACCATGAGCATCAGCAACAATTGACTTCTTCTTATCATGCATTAAATTGATTTAAATTTGTTTTATTGGTATCAGTGAAAATCATTTGCTTTATTCGAACATGGGATTGTCTAAATTGGACAACCATTTTTATACTGAGCACAAAAGCAACCACTCTTAGGAAAATCTCTCGTTATTTTCCAGCATTTTAAATATTTTACGTTATGCTGAGTATGACAAAAAAATTTACACATTTATATAATATGCTAAAAAAAATACAATATATTTCACGACAATACTAAAAAGTTTGCTGAAAATCTGTCTCATTTTCCTAGACTTAAGGAAGACCTTTGAGCAGGAGCCTCTCGGAAAGGAGGTGTCTTTAGAACAAGAAGTTCTTTTGCAATGTCGACCACCTGAAGGAATCCCGATAGCTGAAGTAAGTAATACAGCAGCTTATCCATTATTTGGATGTTTTGGGTTGTCATTATGATTTAAAAAGAGAAAACACAGTAGTTTGACAAAAAATGGCTTCACCCAACCAATAACCATGACTGGAGAAAAAGTTTTGGTGTTATCATTCATATTCTCTGAAAAAAGACCAATAAAGCAAAAATTCTGCCGGGGTATGTAAACTTTTGAGCACCACTGTGCATGTGTATGTGCAGTATGTGTGTGTGCATGCTTACATGATTAGATTCCATCTTCTATTCTACAGGGTGGGCCATTTATATGGATACACCTAGATAAAATGGGAATGGTTGGTGATATCAACTTCCTGTTTGTGGCACATTAGTATATGAGAGGAAAAAACTTTTCAAGATGGGTAGTGACCATGGCGGCCATTTTGAAGTTGGCCATTTTGGATCCAACTTTATTTTTTTCAATGGGAAGAGGGTCATGTGACACAACAAACTTATTGAGAATTTCACAAGAAAAACAATGGTGTGCTTGGTTTTAACATAACTTTAATCTTTCATGAGTTATTTACAAGTTTATGACCACTTATAAAATGTGTTTAAAGTGCTGCCCACTGTGTTGGATTGTCAATGCAACCCTCTTCTCCCACTCTTGACACACTGATAGCAACACCACAGAAGAAATGCTAGCACAGGCTTCCAGTATCCATTGTTTCAGCTGCTGTACATCTCGCATCTTTACAGCATAGACAATTGCCTTCAGATGACCCCAAAGATAAAAGTCTAAGTGGGTCAGATCGGTAGACCTTGGTGGCCATTCAACTGGCCCATGACTACCAATACACTTTCCAGGAAACTGTTCATGTAGGAATGCTCGGACCTGGCACCCATAATGTGGTAGTGAACCATCTTTGGTGTCAGGTCCGAGGATTCCTACATGAACAGTTTCCTGGAAAGTGGATTGGTCATCGTGGGCCAGTTGAATGGCCACCAATGTCTCCAGATCAGACCCTCTTAGACTTTTATTATCTTTTGTATTTTGTTAATTGATAGAAATAAACTATTTTTGAAAGTATTCTTACTTTATACAAGACATATACAGAAAACAATAGTCAATGGGAGCATGGATGGTGGGTATTCATCGATGGTCCCAGGGAGAATGTGTAAGACACAGTGTAATGATTTTTTCTATGTATATTAACAGGTTCAGTAGTGGGAAAGCTCAACTTTAACACATGCATTCCCAAACAAGTATGGGTTAAATGACAAGTGAAAAATTCCAAATCTCTACCAAACCGAAAATTCGCAGGCTTCATGACAAACTTTGATCCACTTCAAAGTGATATACTTTTCTTATGTACCCTTTGAAGTGCAAGGAAGAATAATCCGAGAGGGTTAGATAATCATTAATATAATTTACCTTGTTTATAAGGTTTATTTCTGGACATGTGCTGTTCCTTTAGTGTTGTCCTGCTCATTCTGATGATATCTAAGTTTCTGCATGTTAGTATAAAATGAAAAGTCATAAACTTAGGCTAAATCTCTTATCTAAGCACATGGATTAAATGAAAATGTAAGAAAAACACCCACTAACAGCTTATAGAGGAGGTTTTTTTATTCCTAATATAGTTGCTGATCCTTAATACATTTTATGAAGCGGGTCATCATCACAACAGCTGTAATGTTAATCTCTTCTGCAGCCTGATCTTTATCTATTTCTCTGTGTACAGGGACATGTTCACCTGTTATAGAGAAGTATTATGCGATGACAATGAAAAGAGCAGATGACTTCTTATGACATACCCTTTATTTGGAATGTTATAGACATTGTGTAATATACTTTTTATGTTCCTATAAATAGTTTTTAATGGACAGAAGTAGAAATGTTTAGGTTCCACAGTTGATCGTTTCCTCACCTTTTACAAGTGACCAACAGTAAAAGTCTGCTTAGACTGTCAAATATTTTTCCATTTAATAGATTTTTTAGCTTCTTTTAACTTCACAGTTTATACGTTAACATCTAGGAACCCTCTTCTATATTAAATTACAGACATTTTATAGAATTCCTTAAAGGCAACTTGACAGGTCCCCCGTGCCCTCCAAAACACCAGAATTTCTCTGTTCCTTTATAAACATCCTGCCTAACAAACCCTTCATATTGGTTGACACATAGACAGATCTTTAAAAAAAGTACTTCTAAAGTAATTTTATCATAGAAAAATTAACCTTTTGACTATTGGGGCGTTAGATTACCCAAACTAGTTGTTCTATTCAGCATGTTATCATGTCCCTATGGGTGTGATAGCATGATTTGGAAGAGCCAGCGTCATCGTCAGCTCTTGCGCATGGGTTTATCTTTCTTTCCCACAAGTCGTTTTAACATGCGAGGAGCACACTGAGAATGACCGTGGAGAAGAAGCTCGAACTTCAGCTCCTCAGTTGACTTCAGGCTTCTTCTCTGTTTCTGGATATACACAGTGCTCTCTGAAACCAAGGAGCATACACCCGGCTTACGAGGCTCAATGGCCTGTGGGATAGAAAGATGAGTGCATGAGCAAGTTTTACAAAGACTTGCTGATTCTTGCAAATCATGTTATCACGCCCAAAGGGGCATCAGGGGAACCACAACATGAAGAATGAAGAATACACATTTACCACCAGAATTTACTCCCTTCACAAGCACTGATGCTCTAACACTCACAAGACCAGAAGCAATGAACCTATGACAACCAGTGACCTGACCATTGAGGCCACTAATTGACTGCAGGGTTAGGTGACTGGTGGTCAGGAAATTATTACTTTCAGTTCAGCTGAGTCTGTTGGAACAGGAAGTGTATTATGGTGTTTTTTCTTACTTTATATTGGCTTTTCCACATGAAGTATAAAAACCTACGGGAAGACTCATGTAAAGTAACATATCGTAATATATTTAGTGAAATATTGCAGCATTACGCTGTGATGACTTGTATTGTCCAGAAAGAACTAAGATTAATATGTATATCTTACATTTCTGTGCATTTTGCACCATTTGGCTTTTACATGTTCCTTGTTTCCCCACACATTCAACATTCAACATTTAATGTAGTTTGCGGCTGAGAGGATCTGAAAAAACAAAAGAAATGAAAACAAGTTACAAACTTTCCTTTCTGACTGCTTTCAGAGAAACACGTGACCAAACCTCTCCATCAGCCTCCTCCAAGACCAAAACACCTCATGTGGGAGAATCTGCTTTTCTATTGGAGGAGATGGACTGGCCTGGTCACATGCTCCCTCTCCAGCAGCCATTTTATGGTTAGAAGTACCGGTCAGTTTGTGAAGAAAGCTGCAGAAATAAGCGATAGCGGCCGACCTCTAATTGGGAATCCACCAATCACAGCAACAGGAACATTTATATCTCTTTTATCCGTCTTTTTCTGCGCTCTCTTAGATGATTTATGATCACAGACTAAAGTTGATGTCGCATTGAAAGAAAGAGCCGTAAAACAAAAAACGGTGCAAAATTTATAACAAACCCCAATTGTAAACATTATCTTTAGCAAAAACAAATGCATTTAAGTTTAAAAAAAATCTGTCCAACTCTTTTAAGGTTCCTTTAAAAAATGTAACATGAAGGAAATGGTAAATCCACATGGACTTTTAAAGGCATTTGTCAGGAGTGGAGTTTTGACCATAAAATACTGCTGATGGTGCTACATTGGAGATCTGTGCAGTTTTCACATGCCTTTCTCTACTGTTTTATCAGTATGCACTAAGATTGAAGTCCTTCCGGCGCTCTAGAATGGGTTCCTGATTGGACACAACAGCTGTCATTCAAAAGCATGATAGAAGTGCTATGGAGCCCATAAATCAGAGACCTAAGAGCACTTCATCCTTAGGGGCTAGTCTTGGAGCGCTAGCAGGAGCAGCACAAACCAGGGTGAAACTTCCTTTTTTTACTTTCATGCTGCTACCAAAGCAGTATAAAAGGATAGGGTTAAACACCCCTAAACCTCTTTTATTTAGCACTGTCGGCAATTACCCATGTCAAAACAGCTGCTAGACTCCCTTTAACCCACAGGAATGTACAGTGTGACTGCCCCTTAGTAATGAGCGCATCGTTTTCAGTGCACTGAATTTTTTGACATTTGTTATGCAGACTGTAGTATACAGCATTCATACTATCTGCCCAACATGTGTTCTCTTTGCTCTCTATCACTGGAAGAACCAGTAGAACTTGCCCAGTTTATTCTAAGCTTTGACTTTATCTTTTCCGAACAGCACGGTAATATATGAGCGCTTGATAAATAGCAGCAGCTGAGATGCCAAATTGACTTGAAGAAGAAATTAATGTTTGAGTGTATCATATTTGTTTTCCTTCATAATTCCCCAGTGTGCACATTACAGGTGGAAATCTTTAAAAGAACTTTTTTCAAATGAAGGCGTCCCAGATTCACACGGCAGGGACAGCTCTGGATGCGCCATCAACCTCTTTGATAATGAAATAAGAAATGATAAAGCTTTTCCTTTGGTGTGGTAATTAGTCAGCAAGGCTGTGATTGCAGTGTCAGTGTGGCCCAGGTGGCTGGTGAGTGCATCTTAAGAAGATCAGGATGTAAGGACTAATATGAGGTGGTAATGATTGTTCCTTTAATACTTTATAACATACTAGTACACTTTGTCAAGAAGCAAGGGTTCCTGATTGCCAGCTAATTGACTTCGAATTGCATTTGTACCAGGGCTTAGAGCAGGCACCAATTAACACTTGGCAAACTAAAAAATGCATGCACATTTGACTTTCAAAAGAGCTATTCTCATTTTTTCTTTCTAACTTTTGAAGTCATGCAGAAGATCAAACATCCAGATTTAAGAGCAGCTTAATGGTTCTTCCTTGTAGAATCCATTGAATACTATTACCAACACAAAGGAGAGAACACTAATGAATATGAATCCCACAACACGATTCTTATTAATGCGGTGTGCCAAAGCTAGTAAGATAATTTAAATTAAAAAAAAGATGTCAGGTATCTTTGTCGGATTTAAGGACGAGATAACAATTCCATTAAATTTACTGGCTGAAGAATTCTGTTTATGACACAATTCAAGAAATGCTGCTTTAATGGTTGGTTTTAAAGAAGGGAAATTATCGAAAATGAATGCAGTATGTGAAGAAAGGCCATACGTCCATTACTCTGGCTGGATTTAGACTTGGCTTCAGGTATAAACAAAACAAATTTGCAGAAGCTGCAATTCATTTCTCACACTGTTAATTTGCAGAGTAGTGCACCGTGCCCAGAGGGTCTCCTGGTTGTAAGAATTAAGTAAGATCATGGGTAGTTATTCATAGAAAGCCCTGAGGGTTGACAACCAGTGAAAGTCAAGTTATCTCCTTTCCTTATGAGCTATGCTCGTTCAACCAAGTGACTTGTGTCAATTGGGTGGATGTCTCCCAGCAAAACAACCCTTTGATTCCAGAATGAAAGTTTAAGCTGTTAAAGCCATAGAAGAGACATTTCTAATAACCTTATAGTCATTATTGATGCAATAAAATCAGCACATTAGAAATTCAGAATGTACGCATGACTATTATTTTTAGAATAACATTAATCCATATGTTTTAATGGATCACTGCTAGTGTTGAGCATTCCGATACCGCAAGTATCGGGTATCGGCCGATACTTGCGGTATCGGAATTCCGATACCGAGATCCGATATTTTTGTGATATCGGGTATCGGTATCGGAAGTGTAAAATAAAGAATTAAAATAAAAAATATTGTTATATTCACCTCTCCGGCGGCCCCTGGACATCAGCGGGAGGATCCGGCGTCCGGCACGGCTTCTTTCTTCAAAATGCGCGCCTTCAGGACCTGTGGAATGACGTCCCGGCTTCTGATTGGTCGCGTGCCGCCCATGTGACCGCCACGCGACCAATCAGAAGCCGCGACGTCATTCCTCAGCTAAAGTCCTAGAATGAGCGCCTTCTAGGACCTGAGGAATGACGTCGCGGCTTCTGATTGGTCGCGTGGCGGTCACATGGGCGGCACGCGACCAATCAGAAGCCGGGACGTCATTCCACAGGTCCTGAAGGCGCGCATTTTGAAGAAAGAAGCCGTGCCGGACGCCGGATCCTCCCGCTGATGTCCAGGGGCCGCCGGAGAGGTGAATATAACAATATTTTTTATTTTAATTCTTTATTTTACACTTTAATATGGATCCCAGGGCCTGAAGGAGAGTTTCCTCTCCTTCAGACCCTGGGATCCATGAGGATACATTCCGATACTTGATGTCCCATTGACTTGTATTGGTATCGGATATCGGTATCGGCGATATCCGATATTTTTCGGGTATCGGCCGATACTATCCGATACCGATACTTTCAAGTATCGGACGGTATCGCTCAACACTAATCACTGCTAAGTTTCCTCGTTAAGAAAACTGGTCACATAGTTTCTGCTTACTTGACCAGCACTAAAAAAGGAACTTGCAAGCAGACATGTGCAAACTTACCTTCTTCGACTTCATTAGACTTATCATTGTAGGTACAACTTTATATCAATAAGTGATCTTTTTAAGTGCCTCTAGGGTACTTTAAAACACAGCAAATGTCTCCTGCTTCTCTCAGTAGTCATCGGCCAAGTTGTCCCTTTCACCTTAATTAATGCCTCTACCAGCACATTTGGCTCCAGACACAGTGATGTCAGGAGAATGATGGAGCCATCAATCAAGGTCAAGATGGATTTTTGGTCAGGGTTTACCAAGGGGATCTGAAGCACTTGTCAGACTTGGGACCACCCTCAGAGCACTTGCAAGCTTATTTACATACCGTAAGCAGTAAAAGTTTCTCTCTGCAATGTTAAGTCTATCTTTACACATAAGTTTAAGTCCACTACCCAGCACTTCAGATTTGCTTTAAGTCATTCTGTCAACTATTATTTTCAGGATAAAGCTAACCATATATTTGAGATAATTACAGTTAATGCTGCCTATTTTAACAGTTTTAGCTGTATATTATTCCTCATTGACCAGGATCTCTCATGCAAAATGATCATGTATTAGATTTTTTAAATAAATATTTAGCCATGAGACATAATTATGGCTCCATGCAAGCGCCATGTGGCACCCAAAGTATTCTATAGAGTAATACTATATCCTATATCTTTGAATGTATCTGATTTTCAAAGATGACATACAGAAATATTTTCTGTTGGAATGGAAAAAAAATGGTATGTTCTTTGGCCTGCTGTATAATGGGTACACCATAGGACAGATATATACTGCATGTGTGTTGAAGAAGCAGGACTCTAAGGGCCTGACTCATCAAGACCTGCATCGTTCACTTCAGGTTTGATAAGGAGATGTGCTGGAGTCAGACGCTTCTGATTCATGAAGATGCCTATGCCAGACAAGTGGTGTATGCCTCACCACAAATGTTACTGCAGTCCTTGCAATATTTGTGGCATAGTGAATGCCGACACTCGTCATGAATTTAACGAGATGCGGTAGCCACGCTCCTGTCCAACCCCAGCTCTGACCACTGTTGGAGCTGGGCGAAAATGTTGTGAGAACAACAAAAGTCGCATAATTTTAGCGCATCCACCAATTATGACCAAATTATACAGTAGATAAGATAGAATCCAGTCCCTCACATTCATTGATGGTTATTTAATGCACATAATCCAAATCACAGTTTCAGCCCATCCCAGGCTTCCAATAATAATGATTTGTGTGATTTGGATTTCCCTATGTGCTTTGAATGAATTTCAATTCTTGTGAGTGCTGGGATTCTATTTTATCTACTATTATTTCTCCACGAGCACCACTATGGTAAACGTAGTGCCGACCCACTTTTTTCTTTCTATTGGAGACAAAATTAGGCAACTTATCAAAGCTTGCCATGCCAGAATTCTGGCATAAAAGCATTGATGAATCGGGCCTTAAATCTAATGCACTGTAAGCTTAGCATGCATTTTATGGTATGGCTATTGTGATTTACATATTTTATTAGATGACACAAAAATGTCTGTCTATGAGCAGCTTTAGCCAAGCAGAGGAAGAAGGAGCCATATTGTTTGTAAACATTATGGTTCCATCATAAATATTCATTGATCTGCATAAAAAAGTCTATCACACTTCTGGCAGTAATGATACTGAGATTTCATGATAGTTCAGCTATATATTTTAAGTATGGGATAGGGAATAAGAAACACATTAAGGAAACCGTCACATGGAGTACTTTACCGCTATGGCCAGATGTTTTATTGAAGTGATTTTCAAGAAGTCCTGTTCACTTATCACAGTGCAGTTTCTAAAGTACGTGGATTTGGTGCTGCAAACCGCTCATACTCGTGACATTTTTACATCTTTTTTAAATCCATGGGAAAAAAGGCATGATACATTATTTTTTTTCTAGCTTTCTGTTGCCTTTTTAATGTCAGAATAGTGTATTGTAGTATTTGACTATTCCATCTAGTAAAAAATAATTGGATATGTGATGACTGATCATTAGGCATTGCAAGTATTAGAATGGAATCCAGTTCCAATGTGAACTCAGTAAAAGTATCATAATATACAATGATGGATCGTAGCAGATCATCTCATCCATCCTAAGTGCTATGGAAATCAAAGCCATGCCAAAAAGACTTTTATTGTATTTTGCGGTCCTGTGGCTCTCGGCAGTCAGCACTAGCACTACCAGAAAATCTGAATGTAACCTAAAAAAAAGAAAACAAATGATCATAGTGGTCTCACCACCGCATAAATGCACCATTCTATAAATGCTATAATTACCAGGTTTACTTTCACATACATAAAAGCCAATGGGATGTCTTATGTGTTCATTTGAAAAGTTATGTAGCCAAAAACACCCTGGTTTAATAAAATAAAGTTTACTGGATCGTTCTATAAAGAATAAACTGCACATTACAAGGAAACGTTCATTTTCTGTCGGAAATTAATCTTGTCTGCTTTCCAGTGTTTAAAGGGAAAATTGGACAACGCGAGTGTACTTAACTGGTAACAGTTTTACTGGGAGTATAAAATGCCATCGGCAGATGGTAACGCCTTCAAACAGGCAGTGTCAGGTGGCACTTCAATGTAATTGATTATTAATATGACTTCTGCTAGATGTGTTTATTGAGAACAGCTTATGTTTTCTTCCAGTTAGCAGACTTTTAATTGGAACTTCTGCCTTATATCACCTAAAGGTGTAGCTCCTGCCGAATTTCCAAGGAACTCTCCAATGAATTTGTACCTGACATAATCCCTTATTGCAGTTAGACATAATCTCTTATTGCAGTTATTAAAAGCATTTTATTTTCATAAAATAGGACTCTGACAAATGCGTAGATTAAATGAGTATCTTAATCAAACCGTCAGTCACCCCGCTCAATGGATTACGAGTTTACGAGTTTAATTACGAGTAATATGCTAAGATGCATGACGGTATTAGCCCATTTATTTTACAATAGAATCTAAACTTGCTGAAGATACAAGGAAATGGTACAAACTTAGGTCTTGGTTTAATTGGAGGAAAGGGATATGATATACCTGCCTTCAGTGACAATATGGCTCAACAACATTGAGTATAATGATGTAAGATTTCCAAAGACATTAGTGGTATGATGGCACTGTTATTTGTTCAATTGGTACTGTGCAAGATCAGTCTTTAGAGTGAAATATATCCCCATTTGGAGCTATACTTTGGGCCTCTAATGTCTTTTTCTTATGGATTAATTCAAAATTTCGATAATATAAGGATGTGCAGATTTTGTGTATAGAGGGAGAGCTCAGTTTGACACCACAACTGAAAATCAAAGAATCACAAAAATGGCCAAAAAGTTGTCGACACGCAAGTATTATATGTGTATTGACAAGCTCAATATCTTATTCCAAAACAGATATTATTAATGAACTGGTTCCTACCTTTCTAGAGAATAAAGCCAGACCCCCACCAATTAAACATTTATCATCCTATGATTAAGTAATAAATCTTCTACATAGGGGCAATTCCTTGAAAGGGGCATTTACACTACAAGATAACCGTAAACAGGGCATTATTAAAAACGCTTGTTTCATGGTTATATTTCCACGTACACAGACTGTCGATCACCCAGTGAATGAACACTTGCTCATCGTCCTCAGCCTTGTCTTGACCTGTGTACACAGGATCACACTGCCCAGGTTCCTTTTAATGATAGTAACTATACATTAGTAATGTGTGATTACACTTAGTATGTGGGGTGAAGAGTGACTTTATGATAATAAGTGGTGTTAAACTCACCTAGCAATCTGTGTGCACAAACTCTTGAGCTATAAATCTGGTAAGTTTGCATTACTGTAAGATAGGGGTCTAAGGGGTATCGTTTCTCCTTATGGAGAGTGACATACCATCTCTGGCTTGTCAAGGTAAGGAGGCTTATTCGCCGTGCAATGCTCCTCTGGGAAATGGCCCGAAAACACTGTGTCTGCGAATTGAGATACTAATTTGGCTTTTATCCTAAGTCATATTGCACGACTCGTCAAAGAGTTGATTGTGACTTGTAGAATCGCTACTTCCAACAGGTGGGACTATAGAGTTTAAGTCCTCTTTTTTTCTTACTGTAAGATACTGACAGATATCATCTTACACTAAGCATCTGCTGTAATTAGTAACTAGTGCACTCATGGCTGACAATTGATGGCAAAAAAGAGTATATAAAATAAATGTGAAGTCATACTGTAAGAACATCAAAACAGAACATTTAATATTTTTGTCAAGAAAACTATGTGTTGGAAATGCCTATGACCCTACACAAGGCCAATATAATGTTAGGTTGAGATGCCCACCAGACAAAGGCTAAGAGTTGGGTAATTGCCACATTGCACATCTGATTCCATCTCTAGACATAGTGTATATTTTTTTGTAGTGTGCTGATCATTATTTAGCATTGGTGACATTTACAACAGCTTGGAAATTATTATCCAAATGAAACGCTGTCCAACGTTGATTACTAACAGTTATGGGCCCCCTCCTCATATAAGACTTGAAAGAGTTTATGATATTTTGGCATACAGAATTCAAAATTTATAATGATTTCAAATTTTGGAAAGACCCGAGCATCAAACAACTTGTATTCTGCATACTGCAATGTCAGAGTTTGATGTGAGAAACAAGGATATATTAATATGTCAGAAACGTTATAGTTAACATATGCTGATCGCATCTTTATTGACGATCAGTGATAAAAAAAGCTTTGTAAAAGCTGGTTTATATGCTTTGAGTGTTCATGAAAAGCAATATACATATATAAGATTGTGCATTATGTGACGGTTATTTCCTAGAAGATGTGTTAAACTCAAAATTCAAGTAGAGAGATCTAAAATAAAAACTTTCATCAATATGCAATTCTTGAAAATCCAGGAATGGTGCAGCAGATGCAGAATTATCATCTGGAGAATAGACGAGATCTTTCACCACAACAAAGTGTTTTTAGGTAAAGATTTAGAGTTGCATTTAGCATAGCTACTAGGCAATTACTTCATTAAGTGATGTAGCACAAAAAACACAAACTATATCATGGCTATGTGGCAACATATACAGAAAATGGTTTCATAGATATGAGCTGGCAGGAGGTCCTAAGCTGCCAATACCGTATTTGCCCCGGCCTTCCACCATAGATCCTGCCTAACACACCTCGCTTAGTATTGATGAATATCTCTGCAGTTTCATTATATCACTGTTATCAGTAACTAAATCCCACACATGTTCCTTGTATTTCCAGCCCAGCACTTGCCCCATACATTAACTTATTTGAACAAAGAAATCATGGATTTGTTGTGCATGTCCAGGAGGCTATTTTCTACAACACAGAGAGTATTGTACGTAAGCCGGACAAAGGATGCTCTACACATACACAAGATTTTGCCTCCAAAGACAGATGATAGTGGCAGACTATCTAAAGGAATTTTTGAAAATAAATCATCCCTTTTATTAAATATATGCATATAATTACATACAGTACAGACCAAAAGTTTGGACACACCTTCTCATTTAAAGAATTTTCTGTATTTTCATGACTATGAAAATTGTACATTCACACTGAAGGCATCAAAACTATGAATTAACACATGTGGAATTATATACTTAACAAAAAAGTGTGAAACAACTGAAATTATGTCTTATATTCTAGGTTCTTCAAAGTAGCCCCTTTTGCTTTGATGCCTGCTTTGCACACTCTTGGCATTCTCTTGATGAGCTTCAAGAGGTAGTCACCGGGAATGGTTTTCACTTCACAGCCCTGTCAGGTTTAATAAGTGGGATTTCTTGCCTTATAAATGGGGTTGGGACCATCAGTTGTGTTGTGCACAAGTCTGGTGGATACACAGCTGATAGTCCTACTGAATAGACTGTTAGAATTTGTATTATGGCAAGAAAAAAGCAGCTAAGTAAAGAAAAACAAGTGGCCATCATTACTTTAAGAAATGAAGGTCAATCAGTCCGAAAAATTGGGAAAACTTTGAAAGTGTCCCCAAGTGCAGTGGCAAAAACCAGGGCCGACGTCAGCACCCGGCGCACCTGGGCAAATGCCGGGGCCCTAGAGAGAGAGGGGGGCCCACTCACGCTGTCATAGATACAGCTGGGAGAGCAGAGCAGGAGAACATGCTCTTTCCGCCCACAAAGTCACTGCTGGCTGCGTTCTCTTAACCCCTATGTGCCAGCTCTGACACAAGCATCTTCTCACTCAGTCAGTGCAGCCAGGCAGGCACACATAGGGGTTAATAGAAGGCAGCCAGTGTGACATTGTTTGTGGGCGGAGAGAGCACGTTCTCCTGCTCTGATCTCCGCCCCTGGCTGGCTGCAGTGCTGCTGAACTTATGAGGCAGATTCCGGAGGAGCTCCTACCAGTGCCTGAGTGAGTGGCGCTGCTATATACTACATGGGCAGCTGGGCTGCTATATACTACGTGGGCTGGGCTGCTATATACTTTGTGGGCTGCTATATACTACATGGGCTGCGCTGCTATAAACTACGTGGGCTGGGCTGCTATATACTACGTGGGCTGCTTTATACTACGTGGGCTGCTATATACTACATGGGCTGCTATATACTACGTGGGCTGCTATATACTACGTGGGCTGGGCTGCTATATACTACGTGGGCTGCTATATACTACGTGGGCTGGGCTGCTATATACTACGTGGGCTGGGCTGCTATATACTACGTGGGCTTGGCTGCTATATACTACGTGAGCTGCTATATACTACGTGGGCTGGGCTGCTATATACTATGTGGGCTGCTATATACTACGTGGGCTGGGCTGCTATATACTACGTGGGCTGTGCTATATACTACATGGGCTGCTATATGCTATGTGGGCTGCTATATACTACATTGGCTGCTATATACTACATGGGCTGCTATATACTACGTGGGCTGGGCTGCTATATACTACGTGGGCTGCTATATACTACATGGGCTGCTATATACTACGTGGGCTGCTATATACTACATGGGCTGCTATATACTACGTGGGCCAAGCTGCTATATACTATGTGAGCTGGGCTGCTATATACTACGTGGGCTGCTATATACTACGTGGGCTGTGTTATATACTATGTGGGCAGTGTTATATACTACGTTGGCAGTGTTATATACTACGTGGGCTGCTATATACTACGTGGCCAGTGCTGTATACTACTATGTGGGCAGTGCTGTATACTACTGTGTGGCTGTGCTATATACTACTATGTGGGCAGTGCTGTATACTACTATGTGGGCAGTGCTGTATACTACTGTGTGGGCTGTGCTATATACTACTGTGTGGGCTGTGCTATATACTATTGTGTGGGCTGTGCTATATACTACTGTGTGGGCTGTGATATATACTACTGTGTGGGCTGTGCTATATACTACTGTGTGGGCTGTGCTGTATACTACTGTGTGGGCAGTGCTGTATACTACTATGTGGGCTGTGCTGTATACTACATGGCTGTTCTATAAACTACGTGGGCCGTGTTATATACTATGTGGCTGTGCTAAATACTGTATGGGCTGTTATATGATATGTGGGCTGTGCTATATACTACGTGGCTGTGTGGCTGTGTTTTATGCTACGTGGGCTGTTATATACTACATGGCTGTGTTATATACTACCTGGGCTGTGTTATATACTACATGGCTGTGTTTATATGCGATCATGAATCGTGGTATGTGTTAAAGGGGGGGCCCACTGAGACTCTTTCGCCCGGGGCCCTCAAAAACCTGGAGCCGGCCCTGGCAAAAACCATCAAGTGCTACAAAGAAACTGGCTCACATGAGGACCGCCCCAGGAAAGGAAGACCAAGAGACACCTCTGCTTCTGCTAACTGCACACATGAATGAAGCAGATGCTAACCCGAAAGAAAGAACTCATATGATACTAGGTACAAAACCCTGTAGCTTTTGTAAAGAAGTATAGCATAAGGGTTGAGCTTGCTCTGTAACTGAACTGTGCCTAATCTCACACATGTACGAAACAGATGCTAAGTCAAGTGGCTAGATACCCCAGTCCTGACACTACTGAACCTGTGCCTGACTGGCACCCTTAGCATGTAGCAGACTAGAGACTCAGATGTAGAGCCAAGGGTATGAAACCTCATAAGTGTACAGTCTCAGAGCAAAGTCTTAAATGGGAGACCACAGCACCAGATAAGGCTTGGGATCTATCCCACGCAGTGTGAGAATCCAGACGCCTAACAGCTACTCTTCAAAACTTATATTTCAAATATAATATTTAATAAATACTCTTAAAAGTAAAAATCATATATTTGATGTAATAAATGCCTTTGATGATCATAGTAAACGGTTTATCTGATATGCAAATGATGTTGTTCAGTGCACCCTTGGCATGAGTGTACCACTCTGCCCTGTAATGGCACTCTTCTTCCTCCCTGAATGTTGATTGACAGTGCTCGTTAAGTGGTAGAAAGTGCTGCCTGAAAAGAAATTACTACACCGGTATTGTAACACCAATGCCAGTGCCCCTGCTTGGTCCATCTTTCCCTTCCAAACAGAGACATCAACATTCTCACCATCCAGGCCACAGGGTGACCTCCCCATCTCCTGCTACCTGATTCCTGTGCACACAGCACAGCCTTCCTGGTGGTGCACCTAGTGCGTGCATGCACGTGCTCCCCTGTTTTTTAAAGAGGCAGTGCATGCAACTTGAAAATGCCCCCAGACAAAAGCTGTGAGTGATCTAGTATATCCCAGTTGGGAGGTGCCTTAGCAGCCCCTGTAGCTTCCCAACATCTCTTGTGTGTGCAACTGTATGTTGCCAAGTCCCCAGTCCTAATTTATTAAGGTTAGTTCATTATCCTGAACCTGTTCCTATATTTCTGTGTAGTGTGTACATTGCCCTGAACCCTGAAGCGGCTCCGGAGGTACCTGGACACTGAAGCCGTACCTGTCCAGTGATTCCGAATCATACTGTCTGAAAAGGTCCTAAATCCAGTGCTGTCTGTGACTCCGAGTCCAGTCTGTGTCAGTGAACCTGACTCCTAGGGTCAGCAACTGCAGTACCAGGGATTGCTTAGGAGTTTTACCTGCTGGCTACCTGCAGTTGAAGATTCAAAAAGGGCCTCCTAAGCTATTAAACAGGCCACAGAATGTTGGGTTCAAAAATATAAATTTATTTATGACAAATAAATAAAATCATCATTCAACATATACAATCACATAAATGTGCAAATACCTCCAATCCAATAACTAGTCCCATATGACTAAACGGATGTACTATAATATGTTAAAAGCTTAGGGATGTAATTATTTTCCGAGATTTTCTGTTGTTGCTACGCAACGCTTCCCAGTAACAACGTCACAACTACCTCATTTCCGGAATTGCGCACAGTGTACAACATATAAACGTTATACGTCCGGATATACGGGACAGCTTAGCCTCCTTGTTGCTATGCAATGCTTCAATAAACATTCACATCATTTAGTACTGCGCACCGGATGTTACGCTAGAACACACATATGGTAACTAGGGGATAGTTGACTTTAACACAGCAACGATTGGCTGAAAACAGGTTTAAATAGACCCTTATTTCCCTCCTTACTATACACCCCCGGAAGAAGAATCTATTGAAACGCGCGTAGGGGTTTACACTAGTCCTCTGTGAGTCTACGGAGGTAAATATGTTCCGATGATTATGCCATAATTAAGTCTAAACCCGCTAATATTGCATGCACCAAGGCACTTTTTTAGGAGTTTCTATTTAGGTCGCTGTACCATGAAGCAAATTATTATATCAGTTACCGATAAGCCTATGTGCCTTTAAAAAACGCTACTATTGCATCTACTTTTCTCATGTTCTATGGGCTATAACGGGCAGCTAGTCTTATATTTATGCACATTGGCACTTTAATATAGGGTTTTTTTCTTTAGGCAACTCATTGGACATACAGTTAGGTCCATATATATTTGGACAGAGACATTTTTTTAATTTTGGTTATAGATATTACCACAATGAATTTTAAACAAAACAATTCAGATGCAGTTGAAGTTCAGACTTTCAGCTTTCATTTGAGGTTATCCACATTAAAATTGTATGAAGGTTTTAGGAGTTTCAGCTCCTTAACATGTGTCACCCTGTTTTTAAAGGGACCAAAATTAATTGGACAGATTCAAGAATTTTAAATAAAATGTTCATTTTTAGTACTTGGTTGAAAACCCTTTGTTGGCAATGACTGCCTGAAGTCTTGAACTCATGGACATCACCAGACACTGTGTTTCCTCCTTTTGGATGCTCTGCCAGGCCTTCACTGCAGTGGTTTTCAGTTGCTGTTTGTTTGTGGGCCTTTCTATCTGAAGTTTAGTCTTTAAAAAGTTAAATGCACGCTCAATTGGGTTGAGATCAGGTGACTGCCTGTTAGGACTGGCGGAACGCACCAAAAAAGGAGATATAGATGCGTTCACAGTCCGGGGTCCACCGTGCAGGTGAAAACCTGCTGCTAGTAAATACAGACTATATGGCGGTACACTAAAGTATATACACGTGGGTCCAACCTCACCCAGCGTGAAGGGAGCAATCCTGTTGCGTCACAGGATCACGGTACCGCACCTAAAGCGCGAGCGAGTAGTCAGCGTACTTAACCCCAACTGGGATTGAAGTCCGATTAGACCCTCGCTGGCACTACACGACAACTGGGTGTGTAAGGAAACTAAGTATAAATATATAAATGCACAGGAGTGCGAGCAATGCCGCACTGACGGACGCCACCAACCACACTGGCTTGGGTATGGAAAGCGCAAGGCAAGCGCACGGCGCCGTACAGGCGGACACAGCAAGAGGACGCTGTAATGTGTGTATCATGCAGATGATTAGTCGGGCGCTAGATAGCTACCAACATCCGCGAGCAGACAACAACTCTAGGGAGGGATATTTAGGAGCTTTCATCCATCAACATACATTCATCTACACACACACATATAACATTATGAGACAATACTAGCGCATGGCCGTGCGGTCATGCGCAGTTTATATAGTTGCAGCACAGGAAGTGGCTACAGCACTTTTGCCCTTCCAAGACCTGCCAAGAGGACCAATGGAATGTGCTGCAGAGCCTGAGCACATGACCCTCGGTCTCCAACGGGAGATCTTACCCTGGGCATGCTCAGTACGTGCAGACAAGGACTTAGTCCCAGAGAAGTCCGCTCGCTGCTGACCAGCACTGACTTTAATGGCAGAGACTGGAGAAGCAGCAGCAACTCTTCGCACAGAGTCAGACTGAGCGAGACGCTGGGATCGACGTCCCTGTGAGCAGACTCCACAGCGGCTGGAGGAGAATGGGAGACCGCAGCGGAGACGGATCGAGATTCCCCCTGTGCAGCAGAGGAAACTCGACTCCTAACATTACCCTCCCTCATAGAGCCCCCCCCCCTTAGGCCTCGCTACGTTCGAAGGCAGCAATGAGCTGCGGAGCCCGAATGTGCTCAACAGGCTCCCAGGACCTGTCCTCGGGGCCATAACCCTTCCAGTCCACCAAATAAAATGTTTTACCACGCACCACCTTGCACCCCAAAATAGCGTTCACCTCATAATCGTCCGTAGACGAACCCGATGTCCCAGCAGATGACTCGGAAAACCGGGACATATACACGGGTTTCAAGAGGGACACATGAAAGGTGTCGGTGATACCCAGGCGTGGCGGAAGGGTCAAACGATAGACCACAGGATTAACCTGCTTGAGGACCTTGAATGAGCCCAAGTAGCGAGGAGCAAATTTAGTGGACTCAACTCGCAGCCTGATGTTACGGGCAGAGAGCCACACCAAGTCGCCAGGAGCAAAGGTCGGAGCGGGGCGCCGATGAGCATCAGCGGAGGACCTCATTCTCTCACAGACCAGTCTGCCACCCTGGAGTCGGCGGAAGACACGGGCATAGGCACAGGTACCCGTGGATGCTGACCATAGTTGAGGAGGAATGGGGTTTGTCCAGTGGAGTCGGCTACGGCGTTGTTCAGTGCAAACTCTGCACATGATAGCAAGGATGCCCAGTCATCCTGCCTGGCTGAAACAAAATGTCGCAGGTATGTGACCAAGGTCTGGTTGGCCCTCTCTACCAACCCATTCGTCTCGGGATGATAAGCGGAAGAGAGATTCAACTCAATACTGAGAAGACGACACAGCTCTCTCCAGAACCGAGACGCAAACTGGGGACCCCGGTCACTGACAATTTTGTCTGGCATACCATGCAGGCGGAAGATATGTCTAATGAACAACGCTGCCAAGGCCCGTGCAGAAGGTAACCGCGGCAGCGGCACCAAATGCACCATTTTTGAAAAATGATCGGTGATGACCCAAAAAATGGTACAGCCGCGAGACTTGGGCAAACCCACAACAAAGTCCATCCCGACCATCTCCCAGGGCCTATCTGCCACCGGCAAGGGATAGAGCAAACCAGCTGGCCTTTGACGCAGAGATTTATTTTTGGCGCAGGAGACACACGCCAGAACATAATCTCTGACATCCCGGACCATATGCGGCCACCAGTACGTCCACCAGTACGTCCTCGCCAATAGCTCAGATGTCCTCTTTGTCCCAAAGTGTCCACCTACCCTGGACGAATGAGCCCAAGAGAGAACCTCCGGTCGCAAATTAATGGGCACAAAAGTCTTGCCCGGAGGCACAGACTCTAGCGAAACCGGCGCCACGGTTCTCAGGCTCTCGGAAGGGACAATAAGCCAAGGCTCCTCTTCCTCCTCCTCAGTTGACATAAGGGAGCGAGAGAGAGCGTCAGCACAGATATTCTTCTCGCCGGCGAGATAATGAAGGGAAAAGTGGAACCGAGAGAAGAACAGGGACCATCTGGCCTGGCGAGAATTTAGCCGCTGAGCTGTCTGCAAATAGACCAAATTTTTGTGGTCCGTGTAAACTTGGAAGGGAAACCGCACACCTTCCAGAAGGTGTCTCCACTCCGAAAAGGCCAACTTCATTGCTAGCAACTCCCTGTCCCCGATGGAGTAGTTCCTCTCCGCTGGCGTGAAGGTCTTGGAGAAGAAGAAGCATGGATGCTTCCGACCTTGAGCATCCTTTTGGTAGAGGACTGCTCCAGCACCAACGGACGAGGCATCCACCTCCAGTAGGAATGGCTTATCCACATCGGGACGATGTAAGATGGGAGCGCTAGCAAAGTGGGACTTAATAGAAGTGAAGGCCTTGGAGACCTCTTCCGACCACAATTTGGGATTCGCTCCCTTCTTCGTGAGGGCTACCAAGGGAGCTACCAGAGTTGAGAAGTGGGGAATGAACTGGTGGTAATAGTTTATGAACCCCATAAAGCGCTGCACCGCTTTAAGAGAATGGGGCTCTTGCCAGTCCATCACAGCCTGTAGTTTGGCAGGATCCATAGCCAATCCCTGGGTGGAGATGATATAGCCCAGGAAAGGTAAGGACTCCTGCTCAAACACACACTTCTCCAACTTTGCGTAAAGAGAGTTTGCCCGTAGGAGGCCGAAGACTCTGCCATCATCTCTCCGGTGGGAGTCAATATCTGGAGAAAAGATGAAAATATCATCCAGATAGACTACAACCGAGGTGGAAAGCATATCCCGGAAGATGTCGTTGACAAAGTCTTGGAAAACGGCAGGTGCATTACAGAGCCCGAAGGGCATCACCAGATACTCATAATGCCCATCTCTGGTGTTAAATGCCGTTTTCCACTCGTCCCCCTCACGGATGCGAATCAGGTTATAAGCACCCCGCAGATCTAGTTTAGTAAACACTCTAGCTCCCCGAAGCCTATCAAAAAGCTCAGATATCAACGGCAAAGGGTACTTGTTCTTAACTGTGATAGCATTAAGACCCCTGTAGTCTATGCATGGACGTAGTTCTCCATTCTTCTTCTGCACGAAAAAGAACCCTGCCCCAGCAGGTGACACTGACTTCCTGATGAACCCTCTTGCCAGATTCTCTTGTATGTACTGAGACATTGCCTCCGTTTCCGGGAGAGATAACGGATAGACTCGACCCCGGGGAGGCTCAGCACCAGGCAAGAGATCAATAGGACAGTCATAGGGGCGATGGGGCGGAAGGGTCTCCGCTGCCTTTTTGGAGAATACGTCTGCATAAGACCAATATTGCTTGGGGAGAGAGGAGAGATCTGCAGGTACCTCTGTAGTAGTAACCTGAACGCACTCTCGATGACACCTGTTCCCACAAGATTCACCCCATCCCAGAATTCTGCCTGAGGACCACTCGATGTGAGGAGAGTGGTACCGTAACCAAGGTATCCCCAAGAGAACCTCATCAATTCCCTCAGGAATGACGAGTAGAGATATAATCTCCTGATGAGATGGTGACATGGACAGAGTAAAAGGGATAGTTTGATGTGTAATCTGTGTGGGCAATGTCGACCCATTCACCACTCGTACCGTTACTGGTTGAGATAGCATGACCAGAGGAATTGCGTGACGTTGGGCGAAGGCTGAGGACATAAAATTGCCCTCCGACCCAGAATCCACGCAGAGTTCCACCGAGTGAGAGGATGAGCCCAATGTTATTGTCCCCTTAAAGGACAATTTGGAGGCAAACGTCGTGTCTAGTGCACCTCCACCAACTACCACTAGACGCTGACGTTTCCTCGACCGCTGGAGACATCTGGCGGCAAGATGTCCAGACTATTGGCAAAGATGACAAATCTGGAGTGTACGAGCGGTCCGGGACTTAGATCCTGCTCGAGACTCTACCACAGGCTCATGGGGCTCAGGAGCCTGGTCTGGAGATTCCAAAGGTTTGGCGAAGGTGGGAGCCAGCCGAAACCTCTGCCTACACTGGGCTCGCTCTAACCTCCGCTCGTGAAAACGGAGATCAATACGAGTGAATAGAGAAATTAATTCCTCCAGTGTGGCGGGAATCTCCCTAGTGGCCAGGGCGTCCTTAACGTGGTCAGCCAGCCCCCTCCAAAATATTGGAATGAGGGCTTTATCCGACCACTCCAGCTCAGATGCTAAGGTGCGGAAGTGGATGGCAAAATGACTGACCAAGGACGAGCCGTGAGTCAATGCCAACAATTGGAGCGCCATATCATGGGTGACACGAGGTCCCAAAAAGACCTGCTTCAGAGTGCTCAGAAACAACGGAGCACTCTGCACCACATGATCGCCACGCTCCCACAGCGGCGTAGCCCACTGCAACGCTCTGTCCGACAGAAGAGACACTATAAATCCCACCTTAGCCCGCTCTGTAGGGAAACGAGAGGCCAGAAGCTCGAGATGGATAGAGCACTGACTCACGAAACCCCTACAAGACTTACTGTCACCAGAGAATTTCTCTGGAAGCGGGAGGCGAGTTAGAGTCGGGACAGGAGCGGCAGTGGACAAGGTGGCTGCAGCAACACTAGCAGCCTGAACAGCGACAGCAGTGACATCCACAGCTGAAGTTGAACGCTCAAGAGCCGCCAACCTTCCATCCAGCTGCTGGATGCACCGCTGTGAACGCTGATCGTCCATCATTTACTAGCCAGACCCTGGCGCTAGTATTCTGTTAGGACTGGCGGAACGCACCAAGAAAGGAGATATAGATGCGTTCGCAGTCCGGGGCCAACCGTGCAGGTGAAAACCTGCTGCTAGTAAATACAGACTATATGGCGGTACACTAAAGTATATACACGTGGGTTCAACCTCACCCAGCGTGAAGGGAGCAATCCTGTTGTGTCACAGGATCGCGGTACCGCACCTAAAGCGCGAGCGAGTAGTCAGCGTACTTAACCCCAACTGGGATTGAAGTCCGATTAGACCCTCGCTGGCATTACACCACAACTGGGTGTGTAAGGAAACTAAGTATAAATATATAAATGCACAGGAGTGCGAGCAATGCCGCACTGACGGACGCCACCAACCACACTGGCTTGGGTATGGAAAGCGCAAGGCAAGCGCACGGCGCCGTACAGGCGGACACAGCAAGAGGACGCTGTAATGTGTGTATCGTGCAGATGATTAGTCGGGCGCTAGATAGCTACCAACATCCGCGAGCAGACAACAACTCTAGGGAGCTATATTTAGGAGCTTTCATCCATCGACATACATTCATCTACACACACACATACTGTATAACATTATGAGACAATACTAGCGCATGGCCGTGCGGTCATGCGCAGTTTATATAGTTGCAGCACAGGAAGTGGCTACAGCACTTTTGCCCTTCCAAGACCTACCAAGAGGACCAATGGAATGTGCTGCAGAGCCTGAGCACATGACCCTCGATCTCCAACGGGAGATCTTACCCTGGGCATGCTCAGTACATGCAGACAAGGACTAAGTCCCAGAGAAGTCCGCTCGCTGCTGACCAGCACTGACTTTAATGGCAGAGACTGGAGAAGCAGCAGCAACTCTTCGCACAGAGTCAGACTGAGCGAGACGCTGGGATCGACGTCCCTGCAGAGCAGGCTCCACTGCGGCTGAAGGAGAATGGGAGACCGCAGCGGAAACGGATCGAGATTCCCCCTGTGCAGCAGAGTAAACTCGACTCCTAACACTGACTTGGCCATTCAAGAATATTCCACTTCTTTGCTTTAATAAACTCCTGGGTTGCTTTGGCTTTATGTTTTGGGTCATTGTCCATCTGTAGTATGAAATGACGACCAATCATTTTTCCTGCATTTGACTGGATCTGAGCACACAGTATGGCTCTGAATACCTCAGAATTCATTCGGCTGCTTCCATCCTGTGTCACATCATCAATAAACACTAGTGAACCAGTGCCATTGGCAGCCATGCATGCCCAAGCCATCACACGGCCTCCGCCGTGTTTTACAGATGATGTGGTATGCTTTGGATCATGAGCTGTACCATGCCTTCGCCATACTTTTCTCTTTCCATCATTCTGGTAGAGGTTGATCTTGGTTTCATCTGTCCAAAGTATGTTCTTCCAGAACTGTGCTGGCTTTTTTAGAGTTTTTTTTTAGCAAAGTCCAGTCTAGCCTTTTTATTCTTGATGCTTATGAGTGGCTTGCACCGTGCAGTGAACCCTCTGTATTTACTTTCATGCAGTCTTCTCTTTATGGTAGATTTGGATATTGATACGTCTACCTCCTGGAGAGTGTTGTTCACTTGGTTGGCTGTTGTGAAGGGGTTTCTCTTCACCATGGAGATTATTCTGCGATCATCCACCACAGTTGTCTTCCGTGGGCGCACAGGTCTTTTTTGGATTGATGAGTTCACCAGTGCTTTCTTTCTTTCTCAGGATGTACCAAACTGTAGATTTTGCCACTCCTAATATTGTAGCAATTTCTCGAATGGGTTTTTCCTGTTTTCACAGCTTAAGGATGGCTTGTTTCACCTGCATGGAGAGCTCCTTTGACCGCTTGTTTACTTCACAGCAAAACCTTCCAAATGCAAGCATCACACCTCAAATCAACTCCAAGCCTTTTACCTGCTTAATTGAGAATGACATGACGAATGTCTATAAACAAAATTAGAAAAATGTTGTCTCTGTCCAAATATATATGGACCTAACTGTATAACCTATAAATTGGTGTGATAATAGTTATGGAATAGGCTACTTGTGGCTTACCGTAGTAATTAGTATATAGAGGTCACCATTCAGGCATCCGTTTAGTCATATGGGACTAGTTATTGGATTGGAGGTATTTGCACATTTATATGATTGTCAATGTTGAATGATGATTTTATTTATTTGTCATAAATAAATTTATATTTTTGAACCAAACATTCTGTTTAATAGCTTAGGAGGCCCTTTTTGAATCATTAATATTGAATGTGTTCTTTGGAAACTGGTTAATGGACTAATATGTATACCTGCAGTTGAAGCCTGACTCCACCATCAGGAGCTCTAGTGAAAATTAGGTAGCTGCTTAGCTACACCCCTCCCAGGTAAGCCCAGCCCAGTAGCACAGTGGATCCACAATCCATGCGCTCCACTGTCATTATATGAGGAATAAGATAAGATGAGGAATAACACTATTTCTGGTCCAAAACCAAAAAAAAACTTGGCACTCAAAAAGATTTTTGGCATGAAAAGATATTTCTTAAATGTGCATCCATAAAGACAAGAGTTGAACGTTTTCGGTCCATATCGTTTTCGATCACCACGTGACTCCCGTCGCCTTCCACGTGTGCAGGCACACTCGGGATCTCCCACTGCATCCAGGCTATTTGAATATCCCTGTTGGAACCAGTATTGACAGGATATACGCATTTCTCCTTATACCACTAAAATTGTTCTGATGAAGGTCTTGATGTGGACTGAAAACGTTCAACTCTTGTCGTTATGGATGCACATTTAATAAATATCTTTTCACGCGAAGGATCTTTTTTGAGTGTCAAGTTTTTTTCTGATTTTGAACTATTTTGGGCTGGATGCCCTACTTGAGCACCTATCCTATATAGTAGTACGAGTGCCATGTTGCACCACCATAAAATTGACTATTTCTGGTCATTACCACAAAAAAACGGAGTAGAAATGTCCACAACACCATAATTAGATAAAAAATGTAGAATTTGATTAAATATATCTATATAGCAAATATCAATACAAAAATTGTCACAAATCTGCATATAAGTGCTGTATGCACTATGCACTCAACAGAGAAAAATAAGGAGGAGACATGATGGAAACCAGATTGAGGGGGGGGGGGGAAATAACAGTACATCCTTATGGCATGAGCATAAGCCGATATCACATCAATAGGAAGTCCCATAGATTCTCAACACAGAGAGTTGATGTGATATCGGCTTATGCTCATGCCATAAAGATGTACTGTTATGTTCCCCCCTCGATCTGGTTTCCGTCATGTCTCCTCCTTATTTTTCTCTGTTGAGTGCATAGTGCATACAGCACTTACATGCAGATTTGAGACAATTTTTGTATTGATATTTGCTATATAAATATATTTAATAAAATTCTTCATTTTTTATCTAATTATGGTGTTGTGGACGCTTCTACTCCATTTTTTTGTGTTAATCTGTATTTGGAGTTGTCATGGTGACATAGTTGGTGCTATCTGCTCTTGGTCACAATGTGTATTGGTGCTTCATGATTTCGGTGATAAATATTTCTGGTCATGGTATGACTTACATTTTGCATTTTTCATCAATTTTCCTCTCTTCAACCTCTATCTCTAATTTGCAAATGGCTCAGAGCTAGTAGGCGGAGACTAGCTGCTATGTTGTCTCCCATCCACTAAATACACAGAAAAGAGGGACTCCTGCTTTTTTTGGTACCACGCAGACAGAAGCAGAAGAGACATGGACAAAATTATACAGCAGTACTGATCAGTGTAGCTATGAATCCAGCTCTTTCAGAAGCTATTTGGAATCTGCATAATGTGTTTCTCTGCCTCCCACACTATTTCTCGCTGTTCTTCCCATATCTTCTGTAACTTACTACTATCCTATCTTGTCTTGAGCAAAATATATTTGATCCTGGGTGTTTTTCAGAGTGAATGATGCGTTCAGAAGGCAGAGCGAACCTGGGAAGTGTCTGGCAAGTCATCAAAAAAGACGATTTCTCTGATAAGATATATTACTGACTTTCTTATATTCACATGTATTGCGCAAAGTTTTTAGAAAGCACTGTTCCCACTTAAGTGTAGTTGTGTGCTAGTATGATGCAAAACAGTGGCTTTACTGGTGCATATGACTTACGTCAATTTTTCTATGGGCAATAAATGTAATTTACTGTGCACATTGGTGACAAAGATGTCATCAGATTTGGAAATCTTACACAAAAAGTCTCTATTACTGCCGAGACATTATTGAAAAGTTAGCAAATCTATTCAAACTATTCCCATGCTATAATTTATGGCTCTAAGTTGGCTTCAGTACAAATATCAGACATTAATAGACTTTATTTTAACTATTTATACCCTGATCAGTACTGAAATAATGCCACAACCATTCAAATAAATTCATGTGTTATTGGGTGGGAAGTTTGTCTGGCAGGCCGCAAAGTCTACTTTATAACGATTCCACCTGCAACCTAAAACAATCCAAATAATCCATATTCCAGACATATACTTTAAAGCATTGATGCCATTATCGGGCGCTAGATAGCTACCAACATCCGCGAGCAGACAACAACTCTAGGGAGGGATATTTAGGAGCTTTCATCCATCAACATACATTCATCTACACACACACATATAACATTATGAGACAATACTAGCGCATGGCCGTGCGGTCATGCGCAGTTTATATAGTTGCAGCACAGGAAGTGGCTACAGCACTTTTGCCCTTCCAAGACCTGCCAAGAGGACCAATGGAATGTGCTGCAGAGCCTGAGCACATGACCCTCGGTCTCCAACGGGAGATCTTACCCTGGGCATGCTCAGTACGTGCAGACAAGGACTTAGTCCCAGAGAAGTCCGCTCGCTGCTGACCAGCACTGACTTTAATGGCAGAGACTGGAGAAGCAGCAGCAACTCTTCGCACAGAGTCAGACTGAGCGAGACGCTGGGATCGACGTCCCTGTGAGCAGACTCCACAGCGGCTGGAGGAGAATGGGAGACCGCAGCGGAGACGGATCGAGATTCCCCCTGTGCAGCAGAGGAAACTCGACTCCTAACATTACCCTCCCTCATAGAGCCCCCCCCCCCCTTAGGCCTCGCTACGTTCGAAGGCAGCAATGAGCTGCGGAGCCCGAATGTGCTCAACAGGCTCCCAGGACCTGTCCTCGGGGCCATAACCCTTCCAGTCCACCAAATAAAATGTTTTACCACGCACCACCTTGCACCCCAAAATAGCGTTCACCTCATAATCGTCCGTAGACGAACCCGATGTCCCAGCAGATGACTCGGAAAACCGGGACATATACACGGGTTTCAAGAGGGACACATGAAAGGTGTCGGTGATACCCAGGCGTGGCGGAAGGGTCAAACGATAGACCACAGGATTAACCTGCTTGAGGACCTTGAATGAGCCCAAGTAGCGAGGAGCAAATTTAGTGGACTCAACTCGCAGCCTGATGTTACGGGCAGAGAGCCACACCAAGTCGCCAGGAGCAAAGGTCGGAGCGGGGCGCCGATGAGCATCAGCGGAGGACCTCATTCTCTCCTTAGAGGCCCGAATGGCATCCTGAGTGCGGTCCCAAATATCCCGTGCCTCCACAGACCAGTCTGCCACCCTGGAGTCGGCGGAAGACACGGGCATAGGCACAGGTACCCGTGGATGCTGACCATAGTTGAGGAGGAATGGGGTTTGTCCAGTGGAGTCGGCTACGGCGTTGTTCAGTGCAAACTCTGCACATGATAGCAAGGATGCCCAGTCATCCTGCCTGGCTGAAACAAAATGTCGCAGGTATGTGACCAAGGTCTGGTTGGCCCTCTCTACCAACCCATTCGTCTCGGGATGATAAGCGGAAGAGAGATTCAACTCAATACTGAGAAGACGACACAGCTCTCTCCAGAACCGAGACGCAAACTGGGGACCCCGGTCACTGACAATTTTGTCTGGCATACCATGCAGGCGGAAGATATGTCTAATGAACAACGCTGCCAAGGCCCGTGCAGAAGGTAACCGCGGCAGCGGCACCAAATGCACCATTTTTGAAAAATGATCGGTGATGACCCAAAAAATGGTACAGCCGCGAGACTTGGGCAAACCCACAACAAAGTCCATCCCGACCATCTCCCAGGGCCTATCTGCCACCGGCAAGGGATAGAGCAAACCAGCTGGCCTTTGACGCAGAGATTTATTTTTGGCGCAGGAGACACACGCCAGAACATAATCTCTGACATCCCGGACCATATGCGGCCACCAGTACGTCCTCGCCAATAGCTCAGATGTCCTCTTTGTCCCAAAGTGTCCACCTACCCTGGACGAATGAGCCCAAGAGAGAACCTCCGGTCGCAAATTAATGGGCACAAAAGTCTTGCCCGGAGGCACAGACTCTAGCGAAACCGGCGCCACGGTTCTCAGGCTCTCGGAAGGGACAATAAGCCAAGGCTCCTCTTCCTCCTCCTCAGTTGACATAAGGGAGCGAGAGAGAGCGTCAGCACAGATATTCTTCTCGCCGGCGAGATAATGAAGGGAAAAGTGGAACCGAGAGAAGAACAGGGACCATCTGGCCTGGCGAGAATTTAGCCGCTGAGCTGTCTGCAAATAGACCAAATTTTTGTGGTCCGTGTAAACTTGGAAGGGAAACCGCACACCTTCCAGAAGGTGTCTCCACTCCGAAAAGGCCAACTTCATTGCTAGCAACTCCCTGTCCCCGATGGAGTAGTTCCTCTCCGCTGGCGTGAAGGTCTTGGAGAAGAAGAAGCATGGATGCTTCCGACCTTGAGCATCCTTTTGGTAGAGGACTGCTCCAGCACCAACGGACGAGGCATCCACCTCCAGTAGGAATGGCTTATCCACATCGGGACGATGTAAGATGGGAGCGCTAGCAAAGTGGGACTTAATAGAAGTGAAGGCCTTGGAGACCTCTTCCGACCACAATTTGGGATTCGCTCCCTTCTTCGTGAGGGCTACCAAGGGAGCTACCAGAGTTGAGAAGTGGGGAATGAACTGGTGGTAATAGTTTATGAACCCCATAAAGCGCTGCACCGCTTTAAGAGAATGGGGCTCTTGCCAGTCCATCACAGCCTGTAGTTTGGCAGGATCCATAGCCAATCCCTGGGTGGAGATGATATAGCCCAGGAAAGGTAAGGACTCCTGCTCAAACACACACTTCTCCAACTTTGCGTAAAGAGAGTTTGCCCGTAGGAGGCCGAAGACTCTGCCATCATCTCTCCGGTGGGAGTCAATATCTGGAGAAAAGATGAAAATATCATCCAGATAGACTACAACCGAGGTGGAAAGCATATCCCGGAAGATGTCGTTGACAAAGTCTTGGAAAACGGCAGGTGCATTACAGAGCCCGAAGGGCATCACCAGATACTCATAATGCCCATCTCTGGTGTTAAATGCCGTTTTCCACTCGTCCCCCTCACGGATGCGAATCAGGTTATAAGCACCCCGCAGATCTAGTTTAGTAAACACTCTAGCTCCCCGAAGCCTATCAAAAAGCTCAGATATCAACGGCAAAGGGTACTTGTTCTTAACTGTGATAGCATTAAGACCCCTGTAGTCTATGCATGGACGTAGTTCTCCATTCTTCTTCTGCACGAAAAAGAACCCTGCCCCAGCAGGTGACACTGACTTCCTGATGAACCCTCTTGCCAGATTCTCTTGTATGTACTGAGACATTGCCTCCGTTTCCGGGAGAGATAACGGATAGACTCGACCCCGGGGAGGCTCAGCACCAGGCAAGAGATCAATAGGACAGTCATAGGGGCGATGGGGCGGAAGGGTCTCCGCTGCCTTTTTGGAGAATACGTCTGCATAAGACCAATATTGCTTGGGGAGAGAGGAGAGATCTGCAGGTACCTCTGTAGTAGTAACCTGAACGCACTCTCGATGACACCTGTTCCCACAAGATTCACCCCATCCCAGAATTCTGCCTGAGGACCACTCGATGTGAGGAGAGTGGTACCGTAACCAAGGTATCCCCAAGAGAACCTCATCAATTCCCTCAGGAATGACGAGTAGAGATATAATCTCCTGATGAGATGGTGACATGGACAGAGTAAAAGGGATAGTTTGATGTGTAATCTGTGTGGGCAATGTCGACCCATTCACCACTCGTACCGTTACTGGTTGAGATAGCATGACCAGAGGAATTGCGTGACGTTGGGCGAAGGCTGAGGACATAAAATTGCCCTCCGACCCAGAATCCACGCAGAGTTCCACCGAGTGAGAGGATGAGCCCAATGTTATTGTCCCCTTAAAGGACAATTTGGAGGCAAACGTCGTGTCTAGTGCACCTCCACCAACTACCACTAGACGCTGACGTTTCCTCGACCGCTGGAGACATCTGGCGGCAAGATGTCCAGACTATTGGCAAAGATGACAAATCTGGAGTGTACGAGCGGTCCGGGACTTAGATCCTGCTCGAGACTCTACCACAGGCTCATGGGGCTCAGGAGCCTGGTCTGGAGATTCCAAAGGTTTGGCGAAGGTGGGAGCCAGCCGAAACCTCTGCCTACACTGGGCTCGCTCTAACCTCCGCTCGTGAAAACGGAGATCAATACGAGTGAATAGAGAAATTAATTCCTCCAGTGTGGCGGGAATCTCCCTAGTGGCCAGGGCGTCCTTAACGTGGTCAGCCAGCCCCCTCCAAAATATTGGAATGAGGGCTTTATCCGACCACTCCAGCTCAGATGCTAAGGTGCGGAAGTGGACGGCAAAATGACTGACCAAGGACGAGCCGTGAGTCAATGCCAACAATTGGAGCGCCATATCATGGGTGACACGAGGTCCCAAAAAGACCTGCTTCAGAGTGCTCAGAAACAACGGAGCACTCTGCACCACATGATCGCCACGCTCCCACAGCGGCGTAGCCCACTGCAACGCTCTGTCCGACAGAAGAGACACTATAAATCCCACCTTAGCCCGCTCTGTAGGGAAACGAGAGGCCAGAAGCTCGAGATGGATAGAGCACTGACTCACGAAACCCCTACAAGACTTACTGTCACCAGAGAATTTCTCTGGAAGCGGGAGGCGAGTTAGAGTCGGGACAGGAGCGGCAGTGGACAAGGTGGCTGCAGCAACACTAGCAGCCTGAACAGCGACAGCAGTGACATCCACAGCTGAAGTTGAACGCTCAAGAGCCGCCAACCTTCCATCCAGCTGCTGGATGCACCGCTGTGAACGCTGATCGTCCATCATTTACTAGCCAGACCCTGGCGCTAGTATTCTGTTAGGACTGGCGGAACGCACCAAGAAAGGAGATATAGATGCGTTCGCAGTCCGGGGCCAACCGTGCAGGTGAAAACCTGCTGCTAGTAAATACAGACTATATGGCGGTACACTAAAGTATATACACGTGGGTTCAACCTCACCCAGCGTGAAGGGAGCAATCCTGTTGTGTCACAGGATCGCGGTACCGCACCTAAAGCGCGAGCGAGTAGTCAGCGTACTTAACCCCAACTGGGATTGAAGTCCGATTAGACCCTCGCTGGCATTACACCACAACTGGGTGTGTAAGGAAACTAAGTATAAATATATAAATGCACAGGAGTGCGAGCAATGCCGCACTGACGGACGCCACCAACCACACTGGCTTGGGTATGGAAAGCGCAAGGCAAGCGCACGGCGCCGTACAGGCGGACACAGCAAGAGGACGCTGTAATGTGTGTATCGTGCAGATGATTAGTCGGGCGCTAGATAGCTACCAACATCCGCGAGCAGACAACAACTCTAGGGAGCTATATTTAGGAGCTTTCATCCATCGACATACATTCATCTACACACACACATACTGTATAACATTATGAGACAATACTAGCGCATGGCCGTGCGGTCATGCGCAGTTTATATAGTTGCAGCACAGGAAGTGGCTACAGCACTTTTGCCCTTCCAAGACCTACCAAGAGGACCAATGGAATGTGCTGCAGAGCCTGAGCACATGACCCTCGATCTCCAACGGGAGATCTTACCCTGGGCATGCTCAGTACATGCAGACAAGGACTAAGTCCCAGAGAAGTCCGCTCGCTGCTGACCAGCACTGACTTTAATGGCAGAGACTGGAGAAGCAGCAGCAACTCTTCGCACAGAGTCAGACTGAGCGAGACGCTGGGATCGACGTCCCTGCAGAGCAGGCTCCACTGCGGCTGAAGGAGAATGGGAGACCGCAGCGGAAACGGATCGAGATTCCCCCTGTGCAGCAGAGTAAACTCGACTCCTAACACTGACTTGGCCATTCAAGAATATTCCACTTCTTTGCTTTAATAAACTCCTGGGTTGCTTTGGCTTTATGTTTTGGGTCATTGTCCATCTGTAGTATGAAATGACGACCAATCATTTTTCCTGCATTTGACTGGATCTGAGCACACAGTATGGCTCTGAATACCTCAGAATTCATTCGGCTGCTTCCATCCTGTGTCACATCATCAATAAACACTAGTGAACCAGTGCCATTGGCAGCCATGCATGCCCAAGCCATCACACGGCCTCCGCCGTGTTTTACAGATGATGTGGTATGCTTTGGATCATGAGCTGTACCATGCCTTCGCCATACTTTTCTCTTTCCATCATTCTGGTAGAGGTTGATCTTGGTTTCATCTGTCCAAAGTATGTTCTTCCAGAACTGTGCTGGCTTTTTTAGAGTTTTTTTTTAGCAAAGTCCAGTCTAGCCTTTTTATTCTTGATGCTTATGAGTGGCTTGCACCGTGCAGTGAACCCTCTGTATTTACTTTCATGCAGTCTTCTCTTTATGGTAGATTTGGATATTGATACGTCTACCTCCTGGAGAGTGTTGTTCACTTGGTTGGCTGTTGTGAAGGGGTTTCTCTTCACCATGGAGATTATTCTGCGATCATCCACCACAGTTGTCTTCCGTGGGCGCACAGGTCTTTTTTGGATTGATGAGTTCACCAGTGCTTTCTTTCTTTCTCAGGATGTACCAAACTGTAGATTTTGCCACTCCTAATATTGTAGCAATTTCTCGAATGGGTTTTTCCTGTTTTCACAGCTTAAGGATGGCTTGTTTCACCTGCATGGAGAGCTCCTTTGACCGCTTGTTTACTTCACAGCAAAACCTTCCAAATGCAAGCATCACACCTCAAATCAACTCCAAGCCTTTTACCTGCTTAATTGAGAATGACATGACGAATGGATTGCCCCCACCTGTCCATGAAATAGCCTTGGAGTCCATTTGTCCAATTACTTTTGGTCCCTTTAAAAGGGTGGCACATGTTAAGGAGCTGAAACTCCTAAACCCTTCATCCAATTTTAATGTGGATAACCTCAAATGAAAGCTGAAAGTCTGAACTTCAACTGCATCTGAATTGTTTTGTTTAAAATTCATTGTGGTAATGTCTATAAACAAAATTAGAAAAATGTTGTCTCTGTCCAAATATATATGGACCTAACTGTATAACCTATAAATTGGTGTGATAATAGTTATGGAATAGGCTACTTGTGGCTTACCGTAGTAATTAGTATATAGAGGTCACCATTCAGGCATCCGTTTAGTCATATGGGACTAGTTATTGGATTGGAGGTATTTGCACATTTATATGATTGTCAATGTTGAATGATGATTTTATTTATTTGTCATAAATAAATTTATATTTTTGAACCAAACATTCTGTTTAATAGCTTAGGAGGCCCTTTTTGAATCATTAATATTGAATGTGTTCTTTGGAAACTGGTTAATGGACTAATATGTATACCTGCAGTTGAAGCCTGACTCCACCATCAGGAGCTCTAGTGAAAATTAGGTAGCTGCTTAGCTACACCCCTCCCAGGTAAGCCCAGCCCAGTAGCACAGTGGATCCACAATCCATGCGCTCCACTGTCATTATATGAGGAATAAGATAAGATGAGGAATAACACTATTTCTGGTCCAAAACCAAAAAAAAACTTGGCACTCAAAAAGATTTTTGGCATGAAAAGATATTTCTTAAATGTGCATCCATAAAGACAAGAGTTGAACGTTTTCGGTCCATATCGTTTTCGATCACCACGTGACTCCCGTCGCCTTCCACGTGTGCAGGCACACTCGGGATCTCCCACTGCATCCAGGCTATTTGAATATCCCTGTTGGAACCAGTATTGACAGGATATACGCATTTCTCCTTATACCACTAAAATTGTTCTGATGAAGGTCTTGATGTGGACTGAAAACGTTCAACTCTTGTCGTTATGGATGCACATTTAATAAATATCTTTTCACGCGAAGGATCTTTTTTGAGTGTCAAGTTTTTTTCTGATTTTGAACTATTTTGGGCTGGATGCCCTACTTGAGCACCTATCCTATATAGTAGTACGAGTGCCATGTTGCACCACCATAAAATTGACTATTTCTGGTCATTACCACAAAAAAACGGAGTAGAAATGTCCACAACACCATAATTAGATAAAAAATGTAGAATTTGATTAAATATATCTATATAGCAAATATCAATACAAAAATTGTCACAAATCTGCATATAAGTGCTGTATGCACTATGCACTCAACAGAGAAAAATAAGGAGGAGACATGATGGAAACCAGATTGAGGGGGGGGGGGAAATAACAGTACATCCTTATGGCATGAGCATAAGCCGATATCACATCAATAGGAAGTCCCATAGATTCTCAACACAGAGAGTTGATGTGATATCGGCTTATGCTCATGCCATAAAGATGTACTGTTATGTTCCCCCCTCGATCTGGTTTCCGTCATGTCTCCTCCTTATTTTTCTCTGTTGAGTGCATAGTGCATACAGCACTTACATGCAGATTTGAGACAATTTTTGTATTGATATTTGCTATATAAATATATTTAATAAAATTCTTCATTTTTTATCTAATTATGGTGTTGTGGACGCTTCTACTCCATTTTTTTGTGTTAATCTGTATTTGGAGTTGTCATGGTGACATAGTTGGTGCTATCTGCTCTTGGTCACAATGTGTATTGGTGCTTCATGATTTCGGTGATAAATATTTCTGGTCATGGTATGACTTACATTTTGCATTTTTCATCAATTTTCCTCTCTTCAACCTCTATCTCTAATTTGCAAATGGCTCAGAGCTAGTAGGCGGAGACTAGCTGCTATGTTGTCTCCCATCCACTAAATACACAGAAAAGAGGGACTCCTGCTTTTTTTGGTACCACGCAGACAGAAGCAGAAGAGACATGGACAAAATTATACAGCAGTACTGATCAGTGTAGCTATGAATCCAGCTCTTTCAGAAGCTATTTGGAATCTGCATAATGTGTTTCTCTGCCTCCCACACTATTTCTCGCTGTTCTTCCCATATCTTCTGTAACTTACTACTATCCTATCTTGTCTTGAGCAAAATATATTTGATCCTGGGTGTTTTTCAGAGTGAATGATGCGTTCAGAAGGCAGAGCGAACCTGGGAAGTGTCTGGCAAGTCATCAAAAAAGACGATTTCTCTGATAAGATATATTACTGACTTTCTTATATTCACATGTATTGCGCAAAGTTTTTAGAAAGCACTGTTCCCACTTAAGTGTAGTTGTGTGCTAGTATGATGCAAAACAGTGGCTTTACTGGTGCATATGACTTACGTCAATTTTTCTATGGGCAATAAATGTAATTTACTGTGCACATTGGTGACAAAGATGTCATCAGATTTGGAAATCTTACACAAAAAGTCTCTATTACTGCCGAGACATTATTGAAAAGTTAGCAAATCTATTCAAACTATTCCCATGCTATAATTTATGGCTCTAAGTTGGCTTCAGTACAAATATCAGACATTAATAGACTTTATTTTAACTATTTATACCCTGATCAGTACTGAAATAATGCCACAACCATTCAAATAAATTCATGTGTTATTGGGTGGGAAGTTTGTCTGGCAGGCCGCAAAGTCTACTTTATAACGATTCCACCTGCAACCTAAAACAATCCAAATAATCCATATTCCAGACATATACTTTAAAGCATTGATGCCATTATCACTCGTTAATGGACATTTAAGTGACTGTCTATTAACAAGTGATAATGGATATCACGCTTAAATGGAATACACCACATTGTTTCTATCTTATGTGGTCCCCGAGAGACAAAAGGTGCAAATTCCTCTTTGTGTTAGGGAAAATAACGATAGACAGTGGCGAAGAAGTTGAAGAATGATTTGTTTATGTAAATGCTGGAGTATTGCTTATTCCTGTAGTGTAATCTGTCTTCATAGAGCGTTCTATCGGCTTCCTGGTAAAATCAGCGCAGGTAGGCAGGCTGCCAATACTGTATTAATGTGAAAGTGAACTTTTTTTTTTGCCTTGTATTTGCTTCTACTTTTCATGATTGGATCTGACTTTTTTTTGACCAGCGTAGAGCAGAACACCTTGCTACAACCGTTCCCGAATAAAGAACGCACGCCTTCCCAGCACTGAAGTTAGTTAGTGCCTTCTGGATAACAACTAATGAAATTTGCTCCTGATTGCATTCGGTCCTGGCTGCTTTTCAATAACTTTATTGGTCAAATTGAAGAGCGGGTAGACAGACAGCAGAGTGCGGTGACAAGTGCCATCTCCCTAGTACACGAAGAACTGTCTCAATTAACATTAATGTAGAAAATGAAACTCTGTAATTACTCGTACAAATCCTACAGGTCTCTGTTTCTAAACACGAGGTGTCTGCCAAAAGTGCTCAACTTCAAGATGACATTAGCTTGGCGTGGCTGAGTTTACATCTGATAATTGCTCTTCTCATTCATATAATCACTTGTTTGATTAATGTACTCTGTACGCGTTTATTTATGTAATGAAATTCTGTTCTGGATTGCATTTCCTTTCTTTTTTTCTCTTCTTTCAATGCAGCGATTGTACATGTCCTAGGGCTACACAAGCCCAGTGTAGACAGTAAGCTGCCGTTGCCTCCTCTCGTAGTTACGTATGCTTATATAACACTTCATTTTCGTGGCATGTGGCAGTTTTCCTTTGTTAATTGGAACAAATGTGCCAATTATGGAGATTCATCTCTTGATACCAATCAATGAATAATTAGACATAACACATCTGCCTCTGAATGGAGGAAGGAGGTGAGCGCAGACAAATGTACTTGGAACAACTGTGTGAAATTTGTGCTTCTGTACCCTTCATTTGCCAAAGAAGCACACTGGGTACTGTTCAACCCACGTATTTTGATGGATTTAATGAGAATGTTTTGTTCAGTATCTGACTGTTTTTTTTTCTAATTGCAATATAATATTAAAGGGAAAAATGCATTAAAGGGGAAATGAGACCATTTTCCAGTCTATGAAATAAGCATAGGGCATGCGTACAGATACCTTTCTAGCTTTTGAATAAATTTCTATGTGATTGTGACTTCTAATTATTTGCTGCCAATGCTACTATATTACTAGAAGTTAAAAACAATTATCTGAAAAGAATATCAAATCCAAAAAAATATCACAAATAATAGATCATACTTACCAATACCTGGTTGCACAGTTACATATTTTTAATGGGTTGATGGTGGGCCTGAAGACGGAAACAGAAGTGGTGACTTTTTTAGTAATAATGGTGAACTGACTTCAGCCTTCCTACAGAAGATTGCCATTACCAATTCTTGATCTTTTTAACCCATTAAAACACCAATCTTATTTGGGGTAGTCATGTGAGTAATGAATGCCTTCTTGGAAAGTGTACCTTGATTTGTCTTGCTCATTCCAGATGATAAATGTATCTAATCTTTAGACACTTTTATTACTTTTCCACCACCTATTATTTGGTTTACTGTGCAACAATAATTTGTTCCAAAATTTTGCATTTTGCTACCTACTATTTCAATTGAAGTTATAACTTTTTGGCAAAGCCACGACCTTATTTTTTCTAAACCACCGCCCTTACCAAGCGAGGCACAAAAACTGTCTATAACTCTAAAAATGGTGCAAAATCTAAACGCCGACATTTTGGAACAAACTGTGCTAGAATTTTTGCCTACTTGTCTTAATATATCTATCATTGTGATAATAGAGAAGGGGTACATGACCATTGTAGCCTGGAGACCCATAACTCTTTCAACCACCATCAATGCATTATAAGTGAACAAGGCCTTTTCTAGAAACACTAGGAAAGTCGAAATTTATAAGGTGGTTTTTCATTGAACAAGTTTCTGAAGGCAGGCTGGCCCAGGTTACTTTAACAAGAATTTTCTTAAAAATTAAACTAATTGAGCCGATATTATTTTTTCCACCGTGATTTCCTTTTAAATGTATGTAATATAGCAGAAAACTCTCTATGAAGAAAAACAAATAAAATCTGGATGAATGTTCTCATTAGACAAGTGAACATCCTTTTGCTCCTTGTTTTTATTTCTCGTGTGCTTTAGATTAATAGTTTCATCTATTGCTAATACTAAAACATTCTATTTAGGATGTAATTTACATAGATAGGACCTTTCCAGATAGCGGCTGATCCGTCACACAGCTCAGCAGCTAATACATAAAATTAGCCAATTTAAGGAAAGGGAGAGGTATTTATTTATGACTCGGGAGCTCTGCATCTATTTGTTCTGCCTTTATTTGTGCTGCTAGTATCAATCTACTTCAGGACATTGGGCTATTATTAATGGCTTATGACAAGACTGAAGAAGTCATTTATGGATTTTTGCTCACCAGTGCACTCTTGGCCACCGTACTCAGACGAGAGCTGGACGGCTTTTGCAATTACATGCACAGTGATCATTAAATTGTTTCCAAAATATAATATTCTTGCAAAGTGAAAAATGTGCGATAGAACTATTTAATTTACAGGGATAAGTTTTGATAGAAATGCCAAGCAGGCAATAATATATTCAAATGCATTCTTTTACAGGTGGAATGGTTGAAAAATGAGGATATCATCGATCCTGTAGAAGATCGCAATTTCTACATCACAATTGATCATAACCTCATCATCAAACAAGCGCGGCTTTCAGACACTGCCAATTATACGTGCGTTGCCAAAAATATTGTGGCCAAAAGAAGAAGTACTACAGCGACTGTAATTGTATACGGTGAGACGTCGATGCGTTTCTTACAAAGAATAAATTTTAGTCTAGACACGCTGCATGAGCTGATTAGAATATTTCTCGAAATATAGAGCAGCACGTAATCTATAGGATTCATAAATCTTTAGGGTAATCTATTAAGGCTCATTAATGAGATATATATTTATGGGCTGAGAGGGTGCTCCCTGTGAATATACACTAGTATAGTCAGACACACACTGAGCCAAAATATATTAAGCCATGAAAAGTACACAGCAAAATGATTCTAATGTTAATCAATATCCATGGCACTAGCTAATATTTAGTATTACATGTTCATTATCTACTTTCTTTAGAGATAAGAATAATAATAGTCAATAATAACTTGCGCATATGCCATGACATAGGCTTTTATGTAGATACAGTGCCTTGCAAAAGTATTCGACTCCCTGTAACTTTTCCACCTTTTCTCACATATCATGATTCAAACATAAAGATACCAAATGTAAATTTTTGGAGAAGAATCAACAACAAGTGGAACACAATTGTGAAGTTGAATGAAATTTATTGGTTATTTTACATTTGTTTGGTAATTCAAAAACTGAAAAGTGGGGCGTGCAATATCATTCGGCCCCTTTACTTTCAGTGCAGCAAACTCACTCCAGAAGTTCATTGTGGATCTCTGAATCATCCAATGTTCTCCTAAATGCCTAATGATGATAAATATAATCCACCTGTGTGAAATCAAGTCTCCGTATAAATGCACCTGCTTTGTGATAGTCTCAGGGTTCTGTTTGAAGCACAGAGAGCATCATGAGGACCAAGGAACACAACAGGCAGGTCCGTGATACTGTTGTGGAGAAGTTTAAAGCTGGATTTGGATGCAAAATGATTTCCAAAACTTTAAACATCCCAAGGAGCACTGTGCAAGCGATCATACTGAAATGGAAGGAGTATCATACTTCTGCAAATCTACCAAGACCCAGCCGTCCCTCTAAATTTTCATCTCAAACAAGGAGAAGACTGATCAGAGATGCAGTCAGGAGGCCCATGATCACTCTGGATGAACTGCAGAGATCTACACCTGAGATTGGCCAGTCTGTCTATAGGACAACATTCAGTCATACACTGCACAAATCTGGCCGTTATGGAAGAGTGGCAAGAAGAAAGCCATTTCTCAAAGATATCCATAAAAAGTGACGTTTAAAGTTTGCAACAAGCCACCTGGGAGACACACCAAACATGTGGAAGAAGGTGCTCTGGTCAGATGAAACCAATATCAAACTTTTTGGCAACAATGCCAAACGATATGTTTAGCGTTTAGGCAACACAGCTCACCACCCTGAACACACCATCTACACTGTCAAACAGCATCATAGTTTGGGCCTGCTTTTCTTCAGCAGGGACAGGTTAGGCTACTTTCACACTAGCGTTAACTGCAATCTGTCACAATGCGTCGTTTTGCAGAAAAAACGCATCCTGCAAAAGTGTTTGCAGGATGCGTTTTTTCCCCGTAGACTTGTATTGACGACGCATTGCGACGGATTGCCACACGTCGCATCCGTCGTGCGACGGATGCGTCGTGCTTTGGCGGACCGTCTGGAGCAAAAAACGCTACATGCAACTTTTTTGCTCCTGACGGACCGCTTTTTCCGACCGCGCATGCACGGCCGGAACTCCGCCCCCACCTCCCCGCACCTCACAATGGGGCAGCGGATGTGCCGGAGAAATGCATCCGCTGCCTCCGTTGTGCAGTGCGTTAAATGCTAGCGTCGGAATCTCTGCCCAACGCATTGCGACGGGGAGATTCCGACGCTAGTGTGAAAGTAGCCTAAGATGGTTAAAATTGATGGGAAGATGGATAGAGCCAAATACATGACCATTCTTGAAGAAAACTTGTTGGAGTCTGCAAAAGACCTGAAACTGTGATGGAGATTTGTCTTCCAAAATGACAATGATCCCAAACATAAAGCAAAATCTACAATGGAATGGTTCACAAAAAAAGAAACGTATCCAGGTGTTAGAATGGCCAAGTCAAAGTCCAGACCTAAATCCAATCCAGAATCTGTGGAAAGAGATGAAAACTACTGTTCACAAACAATCTCATTCAAACCTCACTGAGCTCAAGCTGTTTGCCAAGGAAGAATTGGCAAAAATGGGCAATAAATTTCGGTCAACTTCACAATTGTGTTCCATTTGTTGATTCTTCACCAAAAATTTACATTTGGTATCTTTATGTTTGAAGCATGATATGTGGGAAAAGCTTGAAAAGTTCTAGGGAGCCGAATACTTTCGCAAGGCACTGTATAGGCATGTCCTACCCTTAAAAGATTTTGCTGCTGAGTAGCGTAAATGAATGAGTACCACTAGAGTTACATGACCTGTATGAATGGACTACAGTTTCATTATTTTATATTGTCACAGACCTCATTGGTGATTTTCACTCACTATTAAGATTAGAGACTACTTTATCCCATAATTTAACCTGCTACATATCAGTGTGGTAAGCTTCTGTTTGAAAGCGAAGTTATGGAAAGTAGAAATTGGGTAGATGGAGTTCCACACAATTTCATTTACTTCATGGTAGAAAAAAGTTGGGAAGTACTGTATTACTGGGCTGCTGTATGATATCTAATAGTGTGCTGTAATACTTTGTCTATTTTTAGTGAATGGTGGTTGGTCCACATGGACAGAGTGGTCCTCATGCAGTAATCGATGTGGCAAAGGTTACCAGAAGCGTACAAGAATGTGTACAAATCCTGCCCCACTAAATGGAGGGTCTGTCTGTGATGGTCAAAGCGTCCAGAAAATAAGCTGTACTACCTTGTGCCCAGGTAAAGGTGCATCATGTGACACTGAAACCATATCCCATGTGTCTGGTTGGAAGGGTCTCACTAGTTTAATAGAGACTGATGATAAGAATAAAGGGACAGCGGAACTCAGTGTTGTCAATCCAGCCTAAGTGGATGGAATAAAACAGTCCAGATGCATTTGCAAATCAACACATTAAAATGCCACAGTTTTACTATGCTATTTTACCAATTTCTATTTAACTGAATAACTAAATAGTTAATTTTCTGAGTAATCGCAATTTGATATAGGTGAACGATGAAAGGATAAAAACTAATCATAAACCATTTTTTGCCTATTTTGCATTTTGAATATCACACAAAATGTATTTTCCCTCATTAGTTTTCCATCTTTATTTTATTGTCTCCTTCAGAGGATGGCGAATGGACAGCATGGAGCAAATGGTCAACCTGTGGGACAGAGTGCACACATTGGCGCCGCAGAGACTGTGCCAACCCCCCGCCAAGAAATGGAGGGAAAGACTGCGACGGCCCTGTATTACAGTCAAAGAACTGCACTGATGGATTATGTATGCAAAGTAAGGACAAGACTGCGTGATTGCTAAACACCAGCTATATGACTTGTTAATACCACACATCCTTATTAATCCATGGATTTTTAGTCTTTCTTCTCTAAAATCCTTTTGTCTATTTCTGCCCATGCTAGGAGTCATCCTAAATTTTTATTACATTATCCCAATCTAAGTAAGAGGCATTTTTTCTTTCAGTTCAGTGAAATGTAAGATATAAAATGATATAAAATGTCCTTCTTCCAGCACTTTGCATACATTTTCTTACACTAAGTCTGGATGGTTTGTGCTCAGACTCCCTGAGACGGAAACATAAAGTGATTGCACATTGTAACGCTGTCACTGGGTTAAATTTGGGTCAAACACATGCCGATTAATAGCTTAATATGTCCTTCCATTCAATAGAACTGCAGTTTGCTCATAAAGAGCACATAAATATATTTATTATAGACATTGAGTTAAATATTATATTCTGGCTTCCGTCAGACACCACTAGGGTGAGATATCGAGCTTACGGAATACTGTTTATGTTTTGAACTTCACAATAAAACTGTTTTCAATAAGTTCCTCTAGTGGTAGGAGGAAGCTGAGACAAAATTATTATTATTATAGGGCTAGTCCACTACAGGTCAAACCAAGTTTAGGACCCCATATAAGTTAAAAACAGTGTATACTCACCCCACGGTGCAGTGCTGTTCCTGTGATTTCGGTACGACTATTCCCAGTGAGTAAGCGGCACGAGTGCAACTGTTTGACTCTTCTTCCATATTATTTCAGTTCAGCTTGTACCTCGTCCTCCTCTTAAGCTGTGTGCGCCTCCTTATTTTTTCTGTTCCCAGAGAGTGGCATAACAATGTAAATGTAACCAATGGGCCAGCATCATCTGTAGCTCATCATCAATATTCCATCAGGGCAGTCCCATGTTGCAACAATATAGTAAAGGCTGCAGCTTACGAGTGGTTGCTCCTTTCCTGCAGCTAGTACTTGACAAAACAATGTGAGGTCACTCTCCTGGAACAGTAGCATTGACGTTGCTGGAATGGTGCCTCTGCAGTAAATAAGAATACATTGCTTTTACATCATGAGGAGCCCTGAATATTTTACACTTTAAAGGAGCTGTCCTGTGAAAACAAGCTAACATCTATCCACGAGTGTAGGTCCGAACTCTGGGATCTGCATTGATCAGCAGAATGGGGTACTTTTATCCCAGCTAAAATGGAGCAGCAGATGATATGCTGGACCTCCACTCCATCCATGCATGAGTAGAGCAGTGAGTGGATGTTCAACCTACCTTGTCATTTTGTAACGGGAAAAAAATGTCCTCGATCCTGGAACTCTCACCTATCAGCAAGTTATCACCTCTTCTATGGCTAGGTTGCTTTTACTAAACAACCACTTTTACTCTATGGTTATCCAAGGAATTTAATGCTATATACCATGACAATAGAGCACAAACCATGGTAAGAATGTAATAATAATAAATTCCCATAGAATTTGGATCTAGTAAGTTCCACATGGAACACAACTACATGAACCCACATCTAGGATATGCTATGAATGTCCTATGAGCTTATGCACATCCACTATGACACAGTTCTAGAATGAAGTGGCAGCATAATTAGCAATGCATTTTGTCACTATGTCTATGAATGACCACAGCCATTGACTATAAGGCTGGGACTTGGCAACATTGGCTTCAACACAAGTTGCGTGGTCAAAGAACTCTCTGTGCTGCTGCATAATGCAACTGAATGGGGTCACATTGCAGCCAACAAGATACTGAGGCCGTGACCAGCAAGTCACAATAAATTGGACTGCCACTTGCTTGTCTTGGTACCCCGTGTTTTGTGATGTGGCCCAATTCACCTGCATTACGCTGTGATGTAGCAGCAGCACAGTGCGATCTCTGACAGCCAAAATAACCATCTTGCCCCAACTTAAAGGGTCCAATCGTGTGTAATTTGGGGAAAGCTAGATTTTGCTCACAGGAGACAAAATCTCAAGTTGTATTTACCACTTTTACAGTCCTGCTGCCACACTTTGTTCCTTGAGAGACTGCCAACTGGGCAGTGATGGCGTGTCCTAGTCATCTCGTGAAACAATCTCTGTAATTAGAAAAGATAAAATCTACTTCTAGTCTTAAAACCTTTCCCCAAGTTGTTTTCTCCCAAAAGGTCTTGTAGTGTTTGATGAATGCAATAAAACACATACTGTAAAGGGGAGACTATTTATGGAAATGTATTATGAGTTTTCTGGATTTGCCTGTTTCTTTGAATGCATTTACATGACATGAGAGAAAGAGCGCTTCCCATTACCATTATTCTTTCATAAAACCCTGTTACACAGAATTCCATAATGAAAAATCCAGTTGAATATCGGCACGCTTAGCCCTAGGGTGTTTCCAGTTCCTTAGTGTCTGGGTTTAATGGTAATATTTTAATGGTTTCCTATATACAAGTCAGGAACGTATAATCTTGCTCTATGATCCATCACTGCTGAGAAGATTGATTTGTCATGCTTTATAGCTCTGTCTGAAACTAACAAGTTGCTTCGCTTTTTCGCTGTCTTTATTTTTTTCCCTCCTCTCTATTTCTTGGCGCTGTCATTAGTTTTGTCACTTTTATATAATAAGTTCAGCATTTCATATTTACTTGGTTCCTGAAGGGGGTAACAGTAATCATCAAGAATAGGTTACAGGAGATTGCATGCACTGTTGTGCACAGATTAAAGGACAGAGTGCCGCTATTCATGCCATGCTTGCGGGGTGGTGTGTACTGACATTTGTTTCTGTGTACACTATTACTTCTCGTAAAAACAGGATTAGTGATTTGAAAAATGATTAAAAGAAATTTTTTAAATCTATTTTCTATATAAAGGGGCTTTGGGTGGTAAAGTTATCCATCTAAGAGCCATGAGCTTGAGTAGAGAGTATTCTTCCTCCTGGAGGACAGACAATTTGCATATCAGTTTCATGATCGTAAGAAAGGGAAACCTTCAAATCCGCATTTTTGCAGTATTTTTTTGGCTTTGTTTAAATGAGGGATCAATAAATGGATTCTCATATTTTCTAGGAAACAAACTGATACTAAAAGGGGTTATTCCCAACAATGAAAGATATCACCAATCCACAGAATAAGTAATAACTTCCGGATCTGTGGGGCCATCAGGTGGAAGGAAAATAATGCTCGGAATGCCCAATTGGAAAATGCCCAAAGTGCCGTACTGAGTCCAATGAAGAATGGATGTAGTAGTGGTGCTCATGCAGTGGCATGCATGGTAGAACCTTATTCTTTGGATAAATGTGTTCCAAGTATTTGGATCCCCATTGATATCTTTTGGAAAGGTGATAACTTTAAATGACGAGAATAACCACTGCAGGGATTTCTGCTTAGAATATATACTGGGAAAAGCTCTCAGCATACTCCTCTGATATAAGGCTACGTTATATCCTAGTGTACTGGCATATAATGGGCTATATTCACGATTGGGTCATATTGTACCTTTTTTTACTTTGTACAATTGTGTAAATACTGGCTGTAATGTCTTTGTACAATGGCTTATTCTTCTGCACCATCCCAAACTTTACTTTATGCTGTGTACCAATATATACCCGCCTTACAAAAGTGAAAAAGACAGTCTTTTCCCTCATATTGTAATGGATCCTCCCTATTATTGGATTCCTCATAGAAACAATGCCACGCATGTGATTTATCTTGGTACTTAGTATGACTTTTCATCACTTAAAGGCAAATTCCAGATACTTACCATGAAATATTTGCTGTTTTCGGTAATGACAGTAACAAATTCTGTTTATAGGAAATATTCCCAATGCTAATAAGGGGCTCCGTCAGCACAGAATGACTGTTCAAATTAAGTACAGGCACTTGGCGCTTCAAGGTGGGGCCAATCATGTAACTACACCTTCCCACCTGCTTGTTTTCCATCTCTCTCCTCCCTTCTGTCTCCATGAAGCCAGAGCTGTCAATCAAAGAGAGGTACGAGGACTGAGGGGAAACAAGCAGGTGGGAAGGTGCATATAAATGATTGGCCAGTGAAGCCCCGAGCGGCAGGACTTGGTTTGAACAGTCATTCTGTGCTGCAGAGACCCTTTAATAGAAGGATATGTGCTCGTATGCTGGTATTATAGATTCCATATCACAATAACAATAATTAACGTTTTAAAACACAGCGTGCTACCTCATTGTTTGCCAACCGTATAAGCAGAGAAGTCTTTAGACGTGAAGCCTATTGCTATAACTCGCACTCCTGTACTCAATTTATTTATTCAACTCATTTATTTTTTTTTTTAAATGAAAAAGTAAAATCCGAGAACTAATTTCTCCACACCCTGTAAATAGCGCGTGCCCTCACAGTCTGTTTAATTGCTCAGCATGCATATTATGCCTGTGTGAACTATTATTTTGATAACTGCATAGACTCCAAATCCTGCCTGAAATCACATTTTCATTTCCCCTATTATTATTTTTTTTTATTTATTGATCCATTTTCCTTAAACTATTACTGACAGTAATGCCTCAGACACAGGAGGACGTAACATTCACTAGAATGCAGAATATAGCGGCGCAGTTGTAAGGAAGCTTTAATTGGATTATTGCCGTGTTTTGGCTCCTGATTTCCATCAGTGCTTCATTAATATCACTGTGACAGATCAATATGGCCCTTTATTAGGCTGTGTATTCCGCCATAACTCCACAATCTATACACATATTGATTTCTGCTTGGAGAAGTGTTTTACCCATAAAGCTGTAGTTTTTGTCTCATGCTTACTGAGGTGTTTCTGAAGTGTCACTATAATTCAGACAAATGTTCTTTCTGTTATCAGGCCAGCCAACCTTCTGTTATGGTGCCCACTACAGACATGCCCTGTCTGATTCAACTGTACCTATCATATCCATGACGTTTGTAAGAGGGTCGGTGATGCAGTGCAGCACTCAAGTATTGTGCTGTGACTTACTGTACATGGGCAAAGTAGACGTTTACACCATCTCTCACTGAGGACCCAATATTGACATTGTGACATTCACATTAGGTCCTGCTCCAGCAACCTCTGTCGCCAGGTGGCACCGCACATACTCTGCCGGTGGTGCTGACAATGGAGAGGGTGGTTATACCAGCATGACTGGGACTTTTGGTGACTTCCAGCCAGGGAGTGTGTAAGCTTCTGCCGAAAAGCTAGCACATAGCTGTAGTTAGCTTTCTGCTCTGATCTGACCTGAAGGTCAGCACCACACTTTATTAAATTTCCCACCAGTGTGCTAGGAGTTGCCAGTAGAAGTCTATACTGACCTTGATTTCATAATTTTATTATCCTCTGCTGCCTGACCCAACTAATTTGATAAACATTGATGACAATGAATTGACTTAACCCTCCATTTGCCTGATAATTTTCTCTTTGACTCAGTCCTCCTGGTTGTGTCCTCAATCTTCACCCCATCTCTTTTGCCTGAATTATGTCTTGTACCTACCCTTTCTGTTTCTTCCCAGGCTAGTTGACTTTCCTTTGTGAGCTTGTTTCATTGGCCAGCAGCTACTGCATGGATGCAACTCGGTGGTCCAGTTGCCCATCCAGATCCCTATATAAGGGTTAAAGGGTACCGCTGAGACCTGCATAGTGAGTTATGCAAAGTCTGTCCGTAAAAACATTTTAAGGGCTTTAAGGTTTTTGCAAACAGTTCACCTTTACAGGCAGTTACACACAGTTGTGAGGAATGTAACTTCTTGGTTACACATGCGAGTGGAGGCTTAGTACTTGGTAGTTCCAAGCAGTTATATGAACTGTCTCTTGGGAAAGTTGACAATGTACCTCTCAAAGGGCCGTTTAGTGTAAAGCATGCTGTCTCTGGCCATTGTTCTTGCATAGAGAAACATAAAACCAATCTTTTGAGATGAAATGGTCATTATTCCTTTCAGCAGGTTCAACTCAACCATGGATCCTTCTACTTGCTATAGATTCAGCATAGGTGCACTGTTTCATTGCAACTTTCTAACTCACTAGTTCATTGTATGACTGTTTGTCCATCTCTCATCACTAAGCCGTCTCCTTATTTTAACCTGTGTGGCACATTTCTGAAGTGTTCACTCATGACCTGTGATCCACTTAACTTGCCTGACCACTGTTACACATGTGTTTTAAAGGCACAATCCATGCTGGGAACCGTGAGTACAAGTGAGTACAAGAAACCAATTCAAATGACCTTAATCCTTATTGATATTCAAGATAAAACATTACTTTAATCAATACCTTTAAAACCATGAGACAACCACAGTCAAAAACAACAGACAACCGTGCTCTCTAAATATACCCTTGTCACGGTACCTATATCACAATACCTGTCAGCGGAGGTTGGCACCCTAATACACAGATGAGATTGTCGCCCCCACTCCACGTCGGCTGCCCCTAAGTCTCCTATAGTTGCCCTAGACTGGTGTCTCAATTGGGCTATCAATTACACAACAGAAAAGATAGATAAACAGGAGATAGAGGTTAACAAAACCGATATTGGCTATTGCTTGCCAAAATCTAGACAGTGACAGGGTGAGAGACACAGACAAAAAAGTGCAAAAGTGCTCATGTGTACATAAATCACCTCACTATGCTGCTCCCTGCTCTCACAATTCCTGCCTACCTGTGAGAGTTGGCACCCTACTGTTCAGCGTAGGCGCCCCACTCCACGGCAGCTGACCCTTGAATGCCGTATGGGTAGCTGTATAGGACGGAAATACATACACTGATAAGTTTTACATTAATAGCCATATCCTTCACTGTAAAGTAGATATACAATTTCAGGCCCAGACCAAATTGTCTGCTAATGTTAACAAATATAGATAAATCATAACAGCAAGTGAGGAGGAATACTTATCATTCTCTGATGTTCAGACACGCCTCAATGCGTTTCACCTTCACAGATCATCAGGAAGCCATGATATGTGGATGCTTCTTGGAGCCATCCATGTGCCCCCATATATATAGATTAACCCTGATCAAGGATAGGAGGTCCCTACTGGCGACACTAGAGGAAGATCTTTTCAGACATAGAATTTGTCTCCAAGATGGAGCCTAATTTGTCTCCAAGATGGAGCCTTCCCTATCAGTTCATATCAAGCATGGATGTCAAAGTGCACTACTCACTACATAATAATCTCATTTATCTTTCACGCATAGTGAACACCATATTTGTGGGGCTCGTGCAGCCATTAAGAACTAGTGTCTAAGATATAACACTAAGATTTACCTCTAGTGCCTTGCTGTGCAGGAACTACAGCGGCGTGCGTTCCAGCTGGAGAGCAGATCACCGCGCTCGTGTCAGTGCGCATGGCTAGAAATGTGTGATGTTCACTACACTGAACTGCGCATGTCAATCCGTCGCTTGGCGCCGTCTCCCTACTGCATGTCAGACAGAAGGGAGCCCAATCAGCGTGTGTGTCAGGGGCCTTCACCTCCGCGACTGCGTATGCTCAAGAATGCACAGCCTAACCCACACCAATAGCCGCTATTGCGCACATCCCATCCTAGTCACAGTCACTGCGGCAGCTACTGCGCATGTCCTATTTTAATTGCAGCGCTGCTGACCCATGTACTGGAAAGATGGTAAAATGCCTAATAGCAGAGATAACATACAAGATGATACCATTAAAATGAAATCAGCTGCACGGGTGAAGGCTCATATCATCCATATATATACAGGGGAACATGAATGTTAGAATAAATCAATTAAAGATAAAACATGATTGATACTATTAAAAATATTAACAGTAGATACTGTGCTCTCTGCTAAAAAGACAGGGACACCAGTAGCGGCAAGGCAAGTATTTAATAATCAATATATAGAAATAATATTAAAACACAGGCCCACAGAGAAAAGAACACCAAGCCAGGAGGGAACAAACATCAGCTTAAGCACTGAACACCGGCCTATAGAAGGTGCATAGAAAGAGGTGAACAAAAATAGCTTTTTAGTTTACAAAAAACATGCATAGGATAGGTTTTCATTTCGTCTCAAACCGTGAGTACACAATAATGGTTCAGTAAAAGGAGGTTACACAGAAGATTAAAGTGGTTATCTGGGAATATTTTTTATTGCTGCTATCTTCATAACTACTCCATCCAGTCTTTGTTGACAGGCTCTAGCGGTGATGTTGCAACTCCAGCATACTTTACCGATGCAGTCAATCAGTGACTCTTGCTATCTACATCTCTGCTGAATCCAGTGATTGACTGCAGTGGTCCACGAATGCTGTAGTTACAATGTCACCACTGCAGTTAGTTAACAAAGACGTGAGCAGTACTGGAGAGGTATGGCTGGGGAAATATTGGTGTTGTTTTTTTCAACATCCACTAGCCTTTGCAGAAATAACTAATTATTATTGGACAACCCCTTTAATTTGTCCCAAATTACAATATTATGAGAATATAGCACAAATTCCGGAATCTTACAATTCTCTTGAAATCATTATTCCTTATGCCATACACATTGCACTAAGTACCTGGTGTGTGCTTTTCCCTCGGTAGCTACTGAAATCGCAGTGCTTTTCACAAACCTGTAGGGTTTATCCTGGACAGAAATGTGAAATATTTTGAATTTCTGCATGAATTTGCAGTTTATATTGAGAGATTCCGCCTGCTGCCACATCACAAATTGACTTGAGCGTCTCTCATCCTATTTTACAGTCCTTGGCCAGTTGTGCGCTGCAGTCATGCAGAGAATGAATTTGGAACTAGGAATTTGGAGAGTTTGGAATTAACTCCAGAATTCCTGTGTGAATACTTTGGGCTTCCCTGAACATCTTGGCCCATTTACTGCTGCCCCGGAGAGGTTGCCAGTTTTGATTATATTGAATTGTTGTTCATAATGTACATTTTTATTATAAATGTAGCGGTGGCTCATACACACGCCAGGTGAGGTCCTAATTATCTTCGTTGTCTCCTTGATCACACTCCAATTATTGTCGAAAGCGATTTGTGAATTATTCCAGTTTCCTCCTGTTATTATCACACTCACTGATCTAATAAAGCAAGTAATACTGTAGGATGCAGAATGCTAGATGCAGCCAGCATTACATCTCCGTCTAGTTCTTATGGCAGAGGGGCGAGTTACAGATACCGCGTGCACCAGTAAAAGAAGTCATTTTCTATAGCGTTTTAGCAGTATACAGCAATTTATTATGAATATTTTTCCAAATTAGAGAAATTATGTCAACATGTCTTATCGATGTCAAATATAATGAATAAAATAGTTCAAGTTCATGCTATTTTTCCCCGTTCCTGACCAGGAACATTTTAGGTTTTTCTATACCTGCGGTTAAAGAGCTGTACAAAAAAATTCTCATTTGAATATTTACTATATTTTTTCATTCAGGGTGACCCAATTTTTATGTTATTTTCTTTTTCTTCAGTTTAATTTTTTTGCTGATATTAGGCAATATTGTTGGAAAAGTAAAGGAAATACGTGTCTGATTTTCACTTTTTTTTCTTATGAGGAAGAATTGCTCAAAGGATTGCTAAAATATATTTTAAAATTTGTTCCCCTTTTTCAGGATAACTATTTTGAAATATTGGACAAATATTTTTTCTTTCAAAAGGGCGGGGATGGTAACAGTGATTTGTATTAGTTTTTTTAGATTTATTTTCCCGCTTTTTTATGTATTTTTTTCCATTTACTGTATTTCAAACACTGTGGCCCCATAAGGTTATAAAAGACATTTAGGGGCATTTTACAATTAAGATTTTTTTTAACCTGATTTTCCTTGCAACTGGGGCTGTTATATTAGCCTCAGCTACAGGATATATGTAGGTTGTATAGCAAAGCTCCTTCTTTCTCCCTACATCCAGGAATCACATGACTGTTGTCTCTAGAGAAAGAAATGCTGACAGTGCTTCTTATATTATATAAAATGCTCTTGTTCAGCACTGTGTATACAGGGATTGGGAAGACAGAGATGGTAATAAACCTTTTCTGCTTCCTCTGTGGAGAGTGCGGCTGTGTCTAACAGCCGACTCACCACTTTCACAACTGTATGATCCTGTGCTGCTGTTATACTTCGCAGTGACATTTCAGAACGTCACTGCAAAGTATAAGGCATTTAATGTCTATGGGTGGTCAGGAACGTAAAGGGTTGTTTCAATCTTTAAGTAGATTTATGGTGTATTTATGTAGAACTTATAAAAATGGGTAGATCTGTACAAACATAGCCAAGTCTCATCATTATCTGAAATGGTTAAATGTCGTGAGACCCTTTGATGGTGCACACGCAGTCCCTTCCATGTTGATTGGTTTAATGTGAAGCAATGATGACAGGCAATGTATTGGATTTTACAAGTGGCTCCCGTGACAGGATCCTTTGTTAATATTACGGCACACAAGTTTATTATGACCTAAGTGAGTGGTCTGTGAATAATATCGCCAACCTGGAATACATTATAAAATATGAATGTGGAAGTAAAGAGCTGTATTCTCTGTAGAATCTTAAAAAAAGATGCAGATAGCTGCATTTTCTCTTTCCTTCTTACTTACAGCCTAATGATAATTGCTGTACTTTCCTGAGTTATGGTAGCCCATTAAAACTTATGTTCAGTGGCTCAATAGCAAATGATTAATAATCTTTTTATCATTTAATCAATTAAAAGCTTAGGCAAAGCAGCATATGCCAACTCTCTATATGCACGTCCGTAAATCAGATCATTGTATATGGCTGTTAGACCAGTGACTTCCTTATATTGTAGAAGTAAGCAAGCATGAAGCCTGACACTCCTCTCCATGATTTAATAACTAATGCTACAGAGATAGCTAAGATAGATAGATAGATAGATAGATAGATAGATAGATAGATAGATAGATAGATAGATAGATAGATAGGGCACCCCTGGTCAAAATTACTGTTATTGTGAACGGTTAAGTTGAAGATGAAATGATCTCTAAAAGACCTAAGGCTATAGATGACACATTTCCCTTGTATTTTAGGCACACTTTATATATATATATATATATATTCATCAAAAGTTTGGACACTCTGCATGGTTAGTAACTAGTAGCCCCCCCTTGTGAAAGTATCACAGCTTGTAAATGCTTTTTTGCAGCCAGACAAGTCTTTCAATTTTAGTTTGATGGACTTTCATCCACTGTTCCTTGGAAAATTCTTCAAGTTCTGTGAGATTCCTGGGTTGTCTTTCATGCACTGATATTTTGAGGTCTAGTCACCGATTTTCAATGATGTTCAGATCAGGGCACTGTGACGGCCATTGTAAAACCTTCAGCCTGCGCATTTTGAGGTAGTCTATTGTGGATTTTGATGTGTGTTTAGGATCATTATCCATTTGTACAATCCATTCTTCTTTTCAACATCAGCTTTCTTACAGATGGTGTTATGTTTGCATCAGGAATTTGTTGAAATTTCGTTGAATCCATTCTTCCCTCTACCCATGAATTGATTCCCATGCCGTTGGCTGCAACACAACCCCAAAGCATGATTGATCGATCGCTATGCTTAAATGGACATTACAATCTCCCAAATCCTATCCCAATGTGTAGAAGGTGTAGTAATGATAATATTAGCAAATACCTCCAATTAGAAATGTAGTACAGTTTTTCTGATTCGCTAGGTCTCTTTCCTCAGGTGCAGGCATTGTTGTACCTTAGGTATCCATGGGTATGACCACTAGCAACCAGCTAACTAAATGTCACTTTATCAGTGGCCATAACCATGGATACCTAATGTTCTGCAATGCCTGCACATGAGAAAAGAGACATAGTGAATCAGAAAAACTAAATAACATTTCTAATTGAAGGTATTTGATAATATTATAATCATTATCATTACACCTACTACATATTTGGATTGGATCCTGGAGATGGCAATACCTCTTTAAGTGCTGGTGAGATGTTCTTTTCCTGAAATTCTTTGCCCTTTTTTCTCTACACATATCTTTGATCATTTTGGTTAAAGAATTCTATTTTAACCTCATCCACAGGACTTTTTTTCCAAAATGCATCAGGCTTGTTTAGATGTCATTTTGCATACTTCTGACACTGAATGTTATGGTGAAGATGCAGGAGAGGTTTTCTTCTGATGATTCTTAATTAAAAGGCATATTTGTGCAGGTGTCTCTAAACAGTAGAACAATGTACCACAACTCCAGAGTCTGCTAAATCTTTCAGAAGGTCTTTTGCAGGCAAGCAAGGGGTTCTGATTTACCTCTGTAGTAATCGTATGAGCTGCTCTAACTGAAATTTTGCTTGGTCTTCCAGACCTTATCTTGACTCCCACTGTTCCTGTTAACTGCCATTTCTTAATTACATTTTGAACTCAGTAAAGGAAAACTTGAAAAATGCTAAGCTATCTTCTTATATTCTTCTACTGCTCTGTGGGCGTCCACCATTTTCATTTTCAGAGTGCTATGCAGCTGCTTACAAGAACCCATGGTTGTTGTTTAGTGACACAAGGTTAGTGGAGGCTGGGTTTTTATAAAGCTGGGAATTTACATCACCTGGCATTTTCTAACGATGATAGTGAACAAGCCATGACCCTAACAGGCTAATTAAATTTAGAAACCTTTGATCAAAGTTATCTGAGCACGCAAATCTCCAAGGGGGCCAAACCTTTTAAATCAGACTATTTTCCTTTATGTAATTTTTAAAATGGAAAGATATAAATACATGTCACTGTATATCTATCGATCGATCGATCGATCGATCTATCTGTCTATCTATCTATCTATCTCTATCTATTTATCTTTCTATCTTTATAGCGTTATTTATTAAATGCTAAACCTTTCACATGCTACTGTAGATAGGTACCAGCAGTTGTTCTGAAATATCAATTTTCAGGAGCACACCCCACCCCAGGAGGCAGGGGGAGACTCCTGAAGAAAGATGAGAAAATCCCTTTAATTCACATCTACACTGAGAATGTTGAGACCAAAACAGACATGTAGCATTTGCTAAAATGGAAAACAATCCCTCTTAAATTCTGTTTGATCATTGCAATCTTCATCACAAAGAGTTTTCCACATTCAGTGTTTACATAGAATCTGTCCTTACCATTAAGATTTTTTTCTATTAAAAATTTACACTTTGCCTCTAAATTTAAGGAACGATTTGACAACTGCTAAGTGGAACATCTGTTATTTCTATTGTAACATTCGCATTTGCTGAACTATTACAAATAAAGAGTTTGGTGTTTGCTATAAAATGTTTGTCAGTAATGTGACAAACTGTAGTTGATTCTATGTAATTAGGTGTTATTACACAATTCATTAGTGTGGAAGGTTAGCGGAGTGGAGGGGCTAACTCATGGCAATGTTAACTAATATGGCATACATGGAGTACATTCACTGGAATACTTTTATTCATGCTTCTTATGATTAGAGATGATTTGGTAATAGGATTACACACAGACTGACAGGCAGTATAGTGGTGAGGTTTGAAAATTCTGGAAAAGGTTTAATATTATCACTCATAATAATAACACAGAGCCGTAGTATTAAGAAAATAATTCTGGTAATGATGATTACAAAAATAAATAATTGCACTTTAACTTTTTACTGACTGGGCAATTTTTTCATTTTTGCGCCTTTTTTCCCTCCCCTTTTACCAAGAGGTGTAACTTTCTTATTTTTTTGTCTATATAACCATATGAGGTCTTGCTTTTTTGCTGAAATTTGTAGTTTTGAATGATATGATCCTTTTTTCCATATGAACTGAGAACTGGGTAAAAAAAAATTCCAAATAGGATGAAATGGTGGAAAAAAAAGTCATTTTGGCAAAGATTTTTTGAGTTTTCTTTTCATGACATTCATTGTATGGTAAAAATGATTTAGAAACAAGACTCTCTTTGTGCGATTATGACAATATCAAGCTTGTATAGATTTTTTTTAATTCAGTGCTGACCTAATGTTTTCATTTATGCCATTTTGGGATAAATACAAGGTTTATATCGCTTTTTATTGCATTTTTTAGGGAAGTGTAGTGTTGTGATGACCGAATAACTTTTTTTCACTTACAACATTTATTAATCTATTTTCATAGACCAGACAATTACGAATGCGGTGATGTAAAATGTTTATTTCTAAAAAATATATATATTTCTTTATTGTTATTAGCAAAACAAGTATGATTCAAATTTGTATGTATTTTTTATATTTTAAAACCATTTTAAATGTGTAAATCATAGTCTTCCATGAAGCTCAGCCCATGGCTGGGCTTCATGAGTACTGAAACGGCAGTCATGAGGCCTTCAGCAGCCCCTCAACTCCCATTATAACCCATCTTTTTTCCCCTGTAATCGCTTTGCAGGTAGCCAATGAGATTGCGCACACTGTTGACCAATCTATTAAAATACCCATGTTAGACAGTGACGTCTAAATGGTTAGCGGCTGTGGCTATAGCTCAGACAGAGGCAGATACTGGCTATTTAATATGTGCTTTCTCCACATACCTTGGCCCATTCCATGTTGGATTTTTCCATTGTGGAGCATTAAGGGATTAAAATATAAATACTTCTGATTTATTCCTACAAAAGCAACAGACCTGACACAAGCAACATGTTTTTTCTCTTCTGTCAACTAGAAATCAGCCATATTTTCTTTATCTGCACATGTTAAGTCACATGTACTTGGTAGATAGAGCTAGACTGTGTCCCGCCATACAATGTGCAATCAAATGCTATAAACTGTAGATAGTCTACCTAAGTAATTCTATACCATGGAGACTGCTATAATAGTTTGTTAAATTCACAAGCCTTGCCTTGTAATGGTTCCTTACAAAATGCAGCAGTAATACAGCTGGCTGCATGAGGTCTAAAGACATTGTCTCATATGATTGAAGAAGTCACCATTAAATCTAATAATAAATCTTAAAACTGACTTCTTCTGTCATTTTAGGAAATACTTTACGCTGAGTGACGTCCATTATGGCCGTCAATAAATTTTCCACAGGGATTGTCATGCTGCTTTGTCAGACTACTGTAGCACATCTACCTCTGCCAGACATATTTCAATTTTCTATGCAGCATAATAAAAATATGCCATTACTGGAAGGAGAAGTGGGGAGCAAGTTAAAGTAATTGTTACAAGTGGAGCCAAGGGATAATACATGGAAATAGTTCTGTATCACCATGCAATCCATTATTCTAGTAAGGTTACACCTGTGTTCCCACGTTGCACAGTTCTGGGGTTTGGACAAACAGTACCTTATGTGAGAGATACGCTAGAGGTCACCTGTGGATTCATTGTTGGGCATTCTTACCAACATTTTGAATCTACAAAATAAGTGAATATAAGCCCTGCCCTTGAAATGTCTATGAACTCGTCCAGAATACACAAGAATGGCCACACAACAACCTTGTTTGAAGGGAGTGAACGTAAAACTTTAAGGGTCTAACCATGAGTCTGTCCAAGCAAAATGAGAACGTTGGCAAATATGGTATAAGATGCTGAGGGTATGGCCACAAATTAGTCCTGGAACCTCGGGGGAAGATCAATAGCATCTCTGCCCCATAATGATGACCATGATACTTGATTCTTTGGGGACCCTGTTACGGACTTTGCTTTGGGGACTAAGAGCTTTAAGAGATACCTGTATATGTCATACTGGTTGCAGCTCTCCAGATTCTTCTGAAATATATGGGATAGGATTTGTAGCAATAGAAAAAAGGGATATTTTTTCATACTGGTGAGTTTTAGCTTAGTTAATTTTTGTTGCGGTAAGATATCTGCTTCTATTTTAGCCTATTTTACCTGTAGGGCTTCTGCGTCAGGTATATTGTACGAGGTTTTAATGAGAATTATTCATTTAATGGACCCTATTACCAATTGCTGAGTGCAATGTGACAACACACTCCCTAAATTCGTTATCATAGGAAGAGCAGCTGCTCCATTTTATATCGTTAGCATGAGCCAATTAGCTCTTCAGGTTGTCATATTTCTGCTGTTTTAGCAACTAAGTGGCATCTTTGTCCATACTTGTTCATGAATTTGATGAAAGGTGCACAACGGAATAGTCATGAATCTCAATCCTTTAGCAGTGAGACGATCCTCCTAACCCTTCTACACATGTATATGATTAAGTCACTTCCCGGTCATAATTATCATATAGTTATTATGTGTGCATTAATTATGGATGTGCACAGCATGTAGTGCTTTGATGATTAAACATATATTTTTACAGTCGCAGTAAAAACACTGACACATTTAATAACAGTATAATCATGACTAGCCTTAAGCCGAGATGAGCAGATAGATCTGCTGCGATTACCAGGTAATAAGAGGCACTTCTGCACATGAAATATCATGTAAATGCTCCAAAATTGATTTATCCTGAACCCTGGGATCAAACTCAAGACTAGATGTGTTTCTCATTGCTCTTCAGTGAATGAACCTTGGTGATTACAGTCACTAAAATGGCATCAGTGTGTTTTTGCACCACGTTTTGCCCCTTAGCCCACATCATAGTCATAATCTTTTAGCATTGTATTCAACCATTTCTTTAGATATTGCTCTGCTACACAGGTAGCGATACTGAATGACAACCTTTAATGACAGTTGTATACTGTCATATATAATCATCTGCCTCCTTTTCTTCTCTTATACTCCACTACCAATGTATCAGACTTCAATGTGGTTCTAGATGACATTATATGTCATACCCTAAATGATATTATATGCAATACCCTAGATGATATTATATGTCATACCCTAGATATTATATGTCATACCTTAGATGATATTATATGTCATACCCTAGATAATATTATATGTCTTACCCTAGAAAATATTATATGTCATACCCTAGATGATACTATGTTTTACCCTAGAAAATATTATATGTCATACTCTAGATGATATTATATGTCATACCCTAAATGATATTATATGTCATACCCTAGATGATATTGAATGACATTCCCTAGATGATATTATATGTCTTACCCTAGATAATATTAGATGGCATTCCCTAGATGTTATTATGTCTTACCCTAGATAATATTCAAGAAGTATCGTTTCTCCTTGTGGAGAGTGACATGATAAGCATGTCGAGGTGAGGAGACTTAAAGCCACAATGCTCCTCTGAGAAATATGCAAACTGTCTCTTCAGAGAGGAAGAGGACTAGAATTCTAGTTCCACCTATTGGAAGTAGCAATCCTAACAGTCAATGTCAACCCTTTAACGAGCCTTGTCACATGACTTAGGATAATAGCCAAGCCAGAATCTCAATTTGCAAACACTGTGTTTCGGGGTACTGCCTCTCGTCAGTCCAAAGTGGAGATCTGGTTTGGCTGATTGAGAGGCATCTGACCGGAATCCAAGAAGTAATAGGTGGCACTAGAGTTCTAGTCCTCTTCCTCTCTGAAGAGACAGTTTGCCTAGATAATATTATATGTCATACCCTAGATATTATGATGTCATACCCTAGATAATATTATATGTCATACCCTAGATGATATTAATGTCATACCCTAGAAGATATTATATGTCATTCCCTAGATGATATTATGTCATATCGTAGATGATGTTATATGTCATTCCCTAGATGTTATTATATGTCTTACCCTAAAGGAAGCCCATTTGATATCATTCTCACGATCATTGAATTGAGGAAAGCAGATAAAACAGTACCTAAATATTAACAATGATATTCTTTTACATGGTTTAGTCTTTGGAGGCTTTCTAAAAAAAACAATGGACCAATGACCTTAATTTCTTTAAAAGATTGTCCATATCTATCTATACAGGCATACAGTATACTGTATATGTAATAACAGTGATAGAAGGGAATTTTCTTTCCCCTGCAACATCATGCCTCACAAACATCTCTGGGTCATCCTATTAATGAAAAGGGTGGGTCATCCCAAGAGCAAGTTCACACAAGCATATTAAAAAATCATTCAGATTTTTTCTCACTTGTTATATGTGTGCAGTCCTGATACAATCTAATTTTTTTAATAATTTACTAGACCATTTACAATTTTCTATGTTACAGAATTGCAATCTATTTATATAATTGCCTTGTAATGTTTTCATTTCCTGTTCTGTCCAGATGTCACTGTATCCCAGAATTCCAAGCGGAGGAAGTTCACCGACCGCCATATTGGGACACCCAAGTGATGAGTGTCTCAATATGGAAACTGCTGCTGGTACCAACCTATTGCGCAGTACCACCAGCGGAACACCGTCGCATCACACACACACTCTCACACACTCACACACTGTTAAGGACCGGCGGAACGCACCAAGTAAAGATGATATGAAACTAGGTGCGTTCGCAGTCCGAGGTCCACCGAGCAGGTAAAAGACACTGCTGCTAGTAAGACGGACTATATGGCGGTACTAAGAATACACACATGGGTTAACTTCACCCTGTGTGAAGGAAGCGATCCTGTTGCGTCACAGGAGCGCAGTACCGCACATAGAGCGCGAGCAAGGAGTCAGCGAACTCAACCCCTACGCAGGATTGAAGTCCGATTAGACACTTGCTGGCACAACACCGCAACTGGGTGTGTAAGGAAACTTATTAAATAGAATCTATAGGCACGAGAGTGCGTGCGGTGCCGCACTGACGGATGCCACTAACCACCCAGGCTTGGGTAAGGAAAGCGCAGAGGAAGCGCACGGCGCCGTACTGGCGGACACAGCAACAGGACACTGTGATGTGTGTTACGTGCAGATGGCTAGTCGGGCGCTAGATAGCTACCATCATCCGCGAGCAGTCAACGACTCTAGGGAGGGATACTTAGGAGCTTTCATCCATCGACATACATCCATCTACACACACACATAATATCAAGACAATACTAGCGCATGGCCGTGCGGTCATGCACAGTTTATATAGTTGCTGCACAGGAAGCAGCTACAGAAGTTTTGCCCTTTCAGGACCTGCCAAGAGGACCAATGGGGTGTGCTGCAGTGCCTGAGCATGTGACCCTCGATCTCCAACGGGAGATCTTGCCCTGGGCATGCTCAGTGTGTGCAAATAAGGACTTAGTCCCAGAGAAGCCCGCTCGCCGCAGATCAGTGCAGGGTACAACAGGAGATCCAGAAAAGGCAGCAGTAACCTCCTGCACAGAATCAGCCCCAGCAAGACGCTGGGAGCGACGCCTCCGCTGAGCAGAGCCCACTGCGGCCGAAGCAGAATGGGAGACCGCAGCAGACACGGATCGAGATTCCCCCTGTGCAGCAGAGGAAACTCGACTCCTAACATTACCCCCCCTCCTTGGGCCTCGCTATGCTCGAAGGCAGCAATAAACTGCGGAGCCCGAATGTGCTCAGCAGGCTCTCAGGACCGTAACCCTTCCAGTCCACCCAAACAAATTTTTTGCCACGTACCACCTTGCACCCCAAGATAGCGTTCACCTCGTAATCGTCCGTAGATGAACCCGATGTCTCGGCAGATGACTCAGAAAATTGGGACATGTATACGGGCTTAAGAAGGGACACATGAAAGGTGTCGGTGATACCAAGGCGTGGAGGAAGGGCCAGACGGTAGACCACAGGATTAACCTGTTCGAGGACCTTGAAGGGGCCCAAGTAGGGAGGAGCAAACTTAGTGGACTCAACACGCAGCCTGATGTTACGTGCGGAGAGCCACACTAAGTCGCCAGGAGCAAAGGTCGGAGCGGGGCGCCGATGAGCATCGGCAGAAGACCTCATTCTCTCCTTAGAGGCCCGAATGGCATCCTGAGTGCGGTCCCAAATATCCCGTGCCTCCACAGCCCAGTCTGCCACCCTGGAGTCTGCGGAAGACACGGGCATAGGCACAGGTACCCGTGGATGCTGACCATAGTTGAGGAGGAATGGGGTTTGTCCAGTGGAGTCGGCAACGGCGTTGTTCAGCGCAAACTCTGCCCATGATAGCAAGGATGCCCAGTCATCCTGCCTGGCTGAAACAAAATGTCGCAGGTATGTGACCAAGGTCTGGTTGGCCCTCTCTACCAACCCATTCGTCTCGGGATGATAAGCGGAAGAGAGATTCAACTCAATAGTGAGAAGACGACACAGCTCTCTCCAGAACCGAGACGCAAACTGGGGACCCCGGTCACTGACCATTTTGTCAGGCATACCATGTAGGCGGAAGATGTGCTTAATGAACAACGCTGCCAAGGCCGTGCAGAAGGTAACCGTGGTAGCGGCACCAAATGCACCATTTTTGAGAAATGATTGGTGATGACCCAAATGATGGTACAGCCACGAGACTTGGGTAAACCCGCGACAAAGTCCATCCCGACCATCTCCCAGGGCCTATCTGCCACCGGCAAGGGATAGAGCAACCCAGCTGGCCTTTGACGCGGAGATTTATTTTTGGCGCAGGAGACACACGCCAGAATATAATCCCTGACATCCCGGACCATATGCGGCCACCAGTACGTCCTCGCCAGTAGCTCAGATGTCCTTTTTGTCCCAAAGTGTCCACCCACCCTGGACGAATGAGCCCAAGAGAGAACCTCCGGTCGCAATTAATGGGCATAAAAGTCTTGCCCGGAGGCACAGACTCTAGCGAAACCGGCGCGACGGTTCTCAGGCTCTCAGAAGGGACAATAAGCCGAGGCTCCTCTACCTCCTCCTCAGTTGACATAAGGGAGCGAGAGAGAGCGTCGGCACAATTATTCTTCTCCCCGGCGAGATAATGCAGAGTAAAATGGAACCGGGAGAAAAATAAGGACCATCTGGCCTGACGAGAATTCAGCCGCTGGGCTGTGTGTAAATACACCAAATTTTTGTGGTCCGTGAAAACCTGGAAGGGAAACCGTGCACCTTCCAGAAGATGTCTCCACTCTGAAAAGGCCAACTTCATTGCTAGCAACTCCCTATCCCCGATGGAGTAATTTCTCTCCGCTGATGTGAAGGTCTTAGAGAAGAAGAAGCATGGATGCTTCCGACCTTGAGCGTCCTTTTGATAGAGGACTGCTCCAGCACCAACGGATGAGGCATCCACCTCCATTAGGAATGGCTTATCCACATCGGGGCGATGTAAGATGGGAGCGCTAGCAAAATGAGACTTAACAGAAGTGAAGGCCTTGGAGACCTCTTCTGACCACAATTTGGGATTCGCTCCCTTCTTGGTGAGGGCCACCAAGGGAGCTACCAGAGTTGAGAAGTGGGGAATGAACTGGCGGTAATAATTAATGAACCCCATAAAGCGCTGCACCGCCTTAAGAGAATGGGGTTCCTGCCAGTCCATGACAGCCTGTAGTTTAGCAGGATGCATAGCCAATCCCTGGGCGGAGATGATATAGCCCAGGAACGGTAAAGACTCCTGCTCAAACATACACTTCTCCAACTTTGCATAGAGAGAGTTTGCCCGTAAGAGGTCGAAGACTCTGCCAACATCTCTCCGGTGGGAGTCAATATCTGGAGAAAAGATGAGAATATCATCCAGATAGACTACAACCGAGGTGGATAGCATATCCCGGAAGATGTTGTTGACAAAGTCTTGGAAAACGGCTGGGGCATTACAGAGCCCGAAGGGCATCACCAGATACTCATAGTGCCCATCTCTGGTGCCAAACGCCGTTTTCCATTCGTCCCCCTCACGGATGCGAATCAGGTTGTAAGCACCCCGCAGATCTAATTTAGTAAACACTCTAGCTCCCCGAAGCCTATCGAAGAGCTCGGATATCAAGGGCAAAGGATACTTGTTCTTAACGGTGATAGCGTTAAGACCCCTGTAGTCTATGCATGGACGTAGTTCCCCATTCTTCTTCTGCACGAAGAAGAACCCTGCCCCAGCAGGTGACACTGACTTCCTGATGAACCCTCTTGCCAGATCCTCTTGAATGTACTGAGACATGGCCTCCGTCTCCGGGAGAGATAATGGATAAACTCGACCCCGGGGAGGCTCTGCACCAGGCAAGAGATCGATAGGACAGTCATAAGGGCGATGGGGCGGAAGGGTCTCCGCCGCCTTTTTGGAGAACACGTCTGCATAAGACCAGTATTGCTTGGGGAGAGAGGAAAGATCTGCGGGTACCTCAGTAGTAGCAACCTGAACGCACTCTCGGTGACACCTACCCCCACATGATTCACCCCATCCCAGAATTCTGCCTGAGGACCACTCGATGTGAGGAGAGTGGAACCATAACCAAGGTATCCCCAAGAGGACCTCATCAATCCCCTCGGGAATGATGAACAGAGATATGATCTCCTGATGGGATGGTGACATGGACAGAGTAAAAGGGATGGTCTGATGTGTTATCTGTGCGGGGAGTGTCGACCCATTCACCACTCGTACCGTTACTGGTTGAGGTAGCATAACCAGGGGTATTGCGTGACGTTGGGCGAAGGCAGAAGACATAAAATTGCCTTCCGCCCCAGAATCCACGCAGAGCTCTACTGAGTGGGAGGATGAGCCAAAAGTTATTGTCCCCTTAAAGGACAATTTGGAGGCAAACGTCGCCGTGTCTAGTGCACCTCCACCTACTACCACTAGATGCTGACGTTTCCTCGACCGCTGGTGACATCTAGTGGCAAGATGTCCTGACTGTTGGCAAACATGGCAAACCTGGAGTGCACGAGCGGTCCGGGACTTAGATCCCGCTCGAGACACTACCTTAGGTTCATGGGACTCAGGAGCCTGGACTGGAGATTCCAAAGGTTTGGCGAAGGTGGGAGCCAGCCGAAACCTCTGCCTACACTGGGCTCGCTCTAACCTCCGCTCGTGAAAACGGAGGTCAATACGAGTAGACACTGTTATTAATTCTTCCAGTGTGGTGGGAATCTCCCTAGTGGCCAGGGCGTCCTTAACGTGGTCAGCCAGCCCCCTCCAAAATATAGGAATAAGAGGTTTATCCGACCACTCCAGCTCAGATGCTAGAGTGCGGAAGCGGACGGCAAAATGGCTGACCAAGGATGAGCCTTGAGTCAATGCCAACAGTTGGAGCGCCGTATCATGGGTGACACGAGGTCCTAAAAAGACCTGTTTCAGAGTGCTCAGGAATAACGGAGCACTCTGCAGCACATGATCGCCACGCTCCCACAGCGGCGTAGCCCACTGCAACGCCCTGTCCGACAGTAAAGAAACGATAAAGCCCACCTTAGCCCACTCTGTAGGGAAACGAGAGGCCAGAAGCTCGAGATGTATTGAGCACTGACTCACGAAACCCCTACAGGACTTACTGTCACCAGAAAATTTCTCTGGTAGCGGGAGGCGAGATAGCGTCGGTACAGGGGCGGCAGTGGACAAGGTAGCTGCAGCCATACTTGCAGCCTGAACAGCGACAGCAGTAACATCCACAGCTGAGGTTGAACGCTCAAGAGCCGCCAACCTTCCCTCCAGCTGCTGGATGTACCGCTGTAAACGCTGATCGTCCGTCATTACTAGCCAGACCTTGGCGCTAGTATTATGTTAAGGACCGGCGGAACGCACCAAGTAAAGATGATATGAAACTAGGTGCGTTCGCAGTCCGAGGTCCACCGAGCATGTAAAAGACACTGCTGCTAGTAAGACGGACTATATGGCGGTACTAAGAATACACACATGGGTTAACTTCACCCCCTGCATGAAGGAAGCGATCCTGTTGCGTCACAGGAGCGCAGTACCGCACATAGAGCGCGAGCAAAGAGTCAGCGAACTCAACCCCTACGCAGGATTGAAGTCCGATTAGACACTTGCTGGCACAACACCGCAACTGGGTGTGTAAGGAAACTTATTAAATAGAATCTATAGGCACGAGAGTGCGTGCGGTGCCGCACTGACGGATGCCACTAACCACCCAGGCTTGGGTAAGGAAAGCGCAGAGGAAGCGCACGGCGCCGTACTGGCGGACACAGCAACAGGACACTGTGATGTGTGTTACGTGCAGATGGCTAGTCGGGCGCTAGATAGCTACCATCATCCACGAGCAGTCAACGACTCTAGGGAGGGATACTTAGGAGCTTTCATCCATCGACATACATCCATCTACACACACACATAATATCAAGACAATACTAGCGCATGGCCGTGCGGTCATGCGCAGTTTATATAGTTGCTGCACAGGAAACAGCTACAGAAGTTTTGCCCTTTCAGGACCTGCCAAGAGGACCAATGGGGTGTGCTGCAGTGCCTGAGCATGTGACCCTCGATCTCCAACGGGAGATCTTGCCCTGGGCATGCTCAGTGTGTGCAAATAAGGACTTAGTCCCAGAGAAGCCCGCTCGCCGCAGATCAGTGCAGGGTACAACAGGAGAGCCAGAAAAGGCAGCAGTAACCTCCTGCACAGAATCAGTCCCAGCAAGACGCTGGGAGCGACGCCTCCGCTGAGCAGAGCCCACTGCGGCCGAAGCAGAATGGGAGACCACAGCAGACACGGATCGAGATTCCCCCTGTGCAGCAGAGGAAACTCGACTCCTAACACACACTCACAATCACACAAACTCACATTCACACTCACGCAGCCTCTTGCACGGTACCACCAGTGGAACACTGTTGTGAACACACTGCCACCGGGATCAGCAGAATGATTCACTGACTGCTGCCATTTTTGTACAGGAGGAGCACATGCGCAGTTTTAGGCTATGTGCACACGTAGGAAAAGAGGTGCAGAATTTTCTGCACAAAATCCGCATCTCCAAGCAGAATCCGCACCCGCGGATTTTCTGCGGTTTTTGCCACTGCGGGTTTTAACATGGAGGGGTGCAAAAACGCTGCAGATCCACACAAAAGAAGTGACATGCACTTCTTTGAAATCCGCAGCAATTCTGCACTGATTTTTCCGCAACATCTGCACAGCTTTTTTTTTATCCCATTGACTAACATTGTACTGTACATCACAGTGCAGATTTGCAGCGTTTCTACGCAGAAAAATCAGCTGCGGATCCGCAGCAAATCCGCATCATGTGCACATAGCCTTAATGTGACCGCCGCTCTCTGTCTGCACAAAGATGGCAGCGGTCTGATTTACTGCACCTGCGTGAATTACGTGCAGGTGCAGTGAATCATTTGGCTTATCCTGGTGGCAGATGCGCGACATGTCGACAGGCAGAGGAAGCCGGTCACATTAAAGGGGTTTCCCATGAACGAAAGTTCATTTTAAAAATTGACTGTGTCTGACCATGTATGGAGCATACCACATCTCCTGGGCAGGGGAGGAAGCAAAAGACAATACTGACATTACAGCAGGGGAAAACAGTGGATTCATTTTGTGAGGTAAAATATTTCACTGAGCCTGCCGTCACACTAGCAGTATTTGGTCAGTATTTTACATCAGTATTTGTAAGCCAAAACCAGGAGTGGGTGATAAATGCAGAAGTGGTGCATATGTTTCTATTATACTTTTCCTCTAATTGTTCCACTCCTGGTTTTGGCTTACGAATATTGATGTAAAATACTGACCAAATACTGGTAGTGTGACGGCAGCCTTACTGTTTTTAAAAAATATTTTACCTCACAAAATGTATCCTAAGCGATCTCCTGCTGTAATGTCAGTATTGTCTTTTGCTTCCTCCCCTGCCCAGGAGATGTGGTATGTTCGGTCCACGGTCAGACACAGACAATTTTTAAAATGAACTTTTGTTCGTGGGAAAACCCCTTTAAAAAGCAAATATCAACGCCAACATGGCTCCTCCTAAAAAGTACGCCAATGACAATGAAAGGAAAGCAGCACAGGCATAACGTCAAAGACAACAAAGGGCAAATAAGACTCTTGAAGAGCATCAGCATCGTTGGAACAAAAACGGTGCATATAAACGTAGGCATCAAGCACATGAGTCCCCTGATGTAAAACTCATTAGATTATCACAGGATGCCATTAGGCAACAACAGCGCCACATGCCTGCCCCCATCGTGACATTACCGCCCTCGCAATGCGATAGCATAGGGCCTCCATCTAGTGTATCTATAATATTCAATACTATATGGTGGCTCCTTATGGCATCTGAATTTTTTTGCGCACCTGTTTAAATGCATAAGGGTCATACAATTTACGGAAGAAACTAGTGTATGCCACTATGTTTTTTCACACGCAAAATCGCTAATCTGTACTGCCCCATTGCTCCTTTGTTTTTTAAAGGGAACCTGTCACCTGAATTTCAGGGACTGGTTTTGGGTCATATGGGCGGAGTTTTCGGGTGTTTGATTCACCCTTTCCTTACCCGCTGGCTGCATGCTGGCTGCAATATTGGATTGAAGTTCATTCTCTGTCCTCCGTAGTACATGCCTGCACAAGGCAATCTTGCCTTGTGCAGGCGTGTACTATGGAGGACAGAGAATGAACTTCAATCCAATATTGCAGCCAGCATGCAGCCAGCGGGTAAGGAAAGGGTGAATCAAACACCCGAAAACTCCGCCCATATGACCCAAATCCAGTCCCGCCAAATTCAGGTGACAGAGTCCCTTTAAATCAGATTTCTGGTTGCTTTCTATACACTTCCAGTGACAGAAGTGTGCCTCTGTAGAGCTTTTTATAACATACCAGTCCCACTGCAGGGATCCATCCAACACAAACATTGGACATTTTGAAAATTAAACTTTTATACATTGAGATGAAAGCAGGTTCTTGGGATTAGATGTCAATAATTAAAATGTAGCATCTTTAATCTTTATTTGCCTTTAAGTCTATCTTTTTGATTTTCATTTGAGTTATTTTACAATTTTTATTTTATTCATATGATTTGTGTTTCCTTTGTTTTTTTTTTTATTTTCTTTCTTCCTTTTTAAGGCCCGATTTTACCTCTTTCACCTCGAACCAATGAGCAGAAAACACAGAAGGAGTTTGGATATCCTTGTAAGTTTTTTGTTTGATTTTTAATTTTTTATGTTATTATTATTATTGTTATTATTATTGTGTTTTTATTTCTACTTTGTTAAAAGACATTGTACATGTGATCCACAACCAGTGTCTTGATGGCTGCACCCATTATATCATATATTATATTTGTGGTCTAGAGCTGGCTCTTACTTTCATTTACTGCAATAAATTTTGCTCCGCTTGTGAAACTGGACAAACTGTGGAAACTTAACAGAAGTTTATGTGCTGTAGAGAAGAGCAGGATTTGCTTACACGTTAGTCTATGGTTAGTCTATGGATATCCACGTAAAAATCATGGATTTAAAGATCAGTTACTTTCACAATAAAAACTGCATACATTGTTTAAAGAAATATTTTAGACCTGATAAAACTGGTGTACTTATGTTGAAAATGCAGGTTAAGATGGCTTTTTAATCCCAACACAAAATTGAATCTTTCAAAAAAGGACTATATAGCCATTTTGACACAGTATACAAAAGCAAGTACACTAACCTCAACACATCTACTTAAAAGGAATCTGTCATTGTATTTTTGCTAGGTAATCTGAGAGCAACATGATTTGAGGTCTGAGACCCTGATTCCAGCAATGTGTTACTTGCTTGTCTGCATTCTGTGATTATGACTTGAACACAGTTTTCTCTGCTGCAGATCTAGCGGTGCTCAGAGTTCTGTGCATTCTGTAAATTGCTGGAAAGCTGCTAATCATCGGTGGGGGGGTGAGGTTACACAAAGCAGGAGGGATTCATGACTAGTCCTCTAATGATAATCTCCTGCTGATATAACTGATTTTTTAGAATCTACAGCAAGCAGCCCAGTTAAGTGACTTATTACTGGAATCAGGCTCTCTGCCTCTACGTTATGATACGCTCAGATTACACAGCAAAAACAAGCTGACAGATTCCATTTATTAATGTATTCTGTATTTATTGTAAAATCTGGTGACAGATTTAAGCTGATGTACATGAATAATGGTTATCAATTCTACCAGTCAAATTCACTTAATTGTCAATAAACACCTAGAAAGGGATTGATCAAGGATTTCGTGCTGGTTATACGGCATCAAAAAGTTGTACATTTTGTTGTGCGCCATACTTGCTCAAAAATTCACAACGTTCTTCTATTTTACACTGCTCTTTTAAAAACGTTGTCATGTCTAAAAAAAAGAGCTCAAATTCCATTAAAGGGAACCTGTCACCTGAGTTTGGCGGGACCGGTTTTCGGTCATATGGGCGGAGTTTTCGGGTGTTTGATTCACCCTTTCCTTACCCGCTGGCTACATGCTGGCCGCAATATTGGATTGAAGTTCATTCTCTGTTCTCCATAGTACATGCCTGCGCAAGGCAATCTGCAATCCAATATTGCGTCCAGCATGCAGCCAGCGGGTAAGGAAAGGGTGAATCAAACACCCGAAAACTCCGCCCATATGACCGAAAACCGGTCCCCTCCAAATTCAGGTGACAGGTTCCCTTCAACAAATTGATAATTTTTAAAAGGGTTGCATAAAAATGTACAATTCTTACACCAGTAAGGTGTATCATGAAAATGTAAAAACAACTCTAGACAGAAGTGTTACTGTATATCAAAGAATGCACCAAATGGGTCAAACATCATATGAACCTTTGATAAATTTTACGCAAATATAGGCAATGCATCCTCCAGTGTAAATGACTTCAAAAATTCCTCTCATGATGAATATTCCCTGGAGATAAACGAATCTGAAAAAATTAAAATTCCACAAATCGCACAAATTTTCCATTGAAATTCAATGTTTCGCAGATATATTCTGCACGATGATTGTTCCTTATTATACACTGGGCCCCTATAGACCCCAGAACATAACAAATATATGTTGTGAAAATAGACAAGCAAAAACTAATGCTCACCTTACTGCTCATCTGTCTGGACGCCTGAGCTGCTCACTGGTTGATGTCCAGTCCTCTCCGAAGTCTTCTCTCCGCTAATGCATCTCTGGTGTCTTCACTCTAGGCTGGTTAGCCGCGACTAGGCCTCGGATGTCACTGCTCACCATGCTGGTGCTATACATGTTGTGACATTATGAAATGTATCACACCCTTACAATGTGCAGTGACCTCTGAGGCTTTGGTGTGGCCAGAAGTCCTGGCCTAAAGTGAAGGAACCAAAGCCGTGGCACACAATGGCAAAAACAAGAGCATTGAGCGGCCTTGGGCAACTAGGCAGATAAGCGGTTATGTGATTACTAGTTGTTTTTTTTACTTTTTGCCAACACTCTATGGTTCAGCAACATGAACGCCTTGCGGATTTTGTACAGAGAGAATTGGAAAAAATCCATATTCTGGAGAATACAGGTTTCTGTCAAATTTGAGTAGAATTCAATTTCACTGGAATAAATCTGCCCCTCTCTAGTCCCCACCACCTCACCTCCTTTTAATGTTAGGATAGATGACATTTTTCATATATGACCGGATGCAAAAACAAGATATGGGCTTGGGCTATACGACAACCTCCCAGTCATGTAATCTTAGTAATATAATAAAGTATGTAAAACTCATAGACATTCATAGTTTTGCCTTATTTTTTAGCACCTTGCTTGTCACTACAAGCCAACATGTAGAGCTTCCGAATATTTACTGCAGATAGTATGACGGTGAATACAGAATGTATTATGGACAGAAACATGGCGGAGCTGGAAGTCGTTACCTACAATGTCCACAATAGAGTTAGAATAGGAAAGAACACATGGAATCCAGTTAAATACTGAATAAAGTATACAGTATACTATATGTTAAATCCTACATTGATATTATCTTGTGGTGAGAACTGAAAACGGAAGAGAGCGAGCTACATTATTAATCACTTCTTACATCCAGCATGTTCACACTTCCCTGCCTTAGGCCAACCGTAGCTTTCCTGTGCTGATATTGCTTTGAATTATTATTCATTTACATTATGAGAAATGAAGGATCCTGTGGAATTGAAATGTTCTGTTTTATCTACAATGGTTACATAATCTTTGAATATTAGACGTATGTTGAGAGGATGTACAGTGGACGATGTAAAAGAAAGCACACGACCACTTATTTTATAGTCTGCAGGTAGACATAGTGAACATTTCTGTGGTTTGCTCTTTGCAGGTTTTTTGGTCATCCTGGTGTTCAAGAGCTATAGAAACTTGATCAGTCGGCCAATAAAAATGAAGATTTTTACAAGTTGGTGTTTTGAATGAGCTAGAGAGCAAAAAGGGATGATCCTAAAGATGAGATCACTATTTCCCACAACTCATTTTTGACATAACTTTAAAGCCCAGCCAAGAAGACATTTTTTATAGAGAAAGAAAAAATAAAAAGTGTCAGAGTGTGTGATCTCAGGGTGACATTAGTGATCCCAGGGTGCCACGATCATTTCTGTGATGTGATTGCAGGGTGCCGATGATAATCTCAGGGTGCCATGGTCTTTTCTGTGATGCAATCTCAAGATGCTGATGGTAATCTCAGGGTGCCATGGTGTTTTCTGTGATGTGATCTCAGGGTGCCGATGGAAATCTCAGGGTGCCACGATTATCTCTGTGATGTGATCCCAGGGTGCCGATGATAATCTCTGAGTGCCACGATCATTTCTGTGATGTGATACCAGGGTGCCGATGATAATCTCAGAGTGCCATGGTCTTTTCTGTGATGTGATCTCAGGGTGCCAATGGAAATCTCAGGGTGCCACGATTATCTCTGTGATGTGATCTCAGGGTGCTGGTGGTAATCTCAGGGTGCCACGATTATCTCTGTGATGTGATCTCAGGGTGCCGGTGGTAATCTCAGGGTGCCAAGATCATTTCTGTGATGTGATCCCAGGGTGCCGATGGTAATCTCAGGGTGCCATGGTCTTTTCTGTGATGTGATCTCAGGGTGTTGATAGTAATCTCAGAGTGCCATGGTCTTTTCTGTGATGCAATCTCAGGATGCCGATGGCAATCTCAGGGTGCCATGGTATTTTCTGTGATGTGATCTCAGGGTGCCGATGGAAATCTGAGGGTGCCACGATTATCTCTGTGATGTGATCTCAGGGTGCCGGTGGTAATCTCAGGGTGCCATGGTATTTTCTGTGATGTGATCTCAGGGAGCCGATGGAAATCTCAGGGTGCCACGATCATTTCTGTGATGTGATCCCAGGGTGCCGATGGTAATGTCAGTGTGCCATGATCTTTTCTGTGATGCAATCTCAGGGTGCCGATGGTAATCTCAGGGTGCCATGATCATTTCTGTGATGCAATCCCAGGATGCCGATGGCAATCTCAGGGTACCATGGTCTTTTCTGTCATGTGAACTCAGGGTGCCAATGGAAATCTTAGGGTGCCACGATTATCTCTGTGATGTGATCCCAGGGTGCCGATGGTAATGTCAGTGTGCCATGATCTTTTCTGTGATGCTATCTCAGGGTGCCGATGGTAATCTCAGGGTGCCATGATCATTTCTGTGATGTGATCCCAGGGTGCCGATGGTAATCTCAGGGTGCCATGGTCTTTTCTGTAATACAATCTCAGGGTGCCGATGGTAATCTCAGGGTGCCATGATCATTTCTGTGATGCAATCTCAGGATGCCGATGGCAATCTCAGGGTATCATGGTCTTTTCTGTCATGTGATCTCAGGGTGCCAATGGAAATCTCAGGGTGCCACGATCATTTCTGTGATGTGATCCCAGGGTGCCGATGATAATCTCAGAGTGCCATGGTCTTTTCTGTGATGTGATCTCAGAGAGCCAATGGAAATCTCAGGGTGCCACGATTATCTCTGTGATGTGATCTCAGGGTGCTGGTGGTAATCTCAGGGTGCCACGATTATCTCTGTGATGTGATCTCAGGGTGCCGGTGGTAATCTCAGGGTGCTAAGATCATTTCTGTGATGTGATCCCAGGGTGCCGATGGTAATCTCAGGTTGCCATGGTCTTTTCTGTGATGTGATCTCAGGGTGTTGATAGTAATCTCAGAGTGCCATGGTCTTTTCTGTGATGCAATCTCAGGATGCCGATGGCAATCTCAGGGTGCCATGGTATTTTCTGTGATGTGATCTCAGGGTGGCGATGGAAATCTCAGGGTGCCACGATTATCTCTGTGATGTGATCTCAGGGTGCCAGTGGTAATCTCAGGGTGCCATGGTCTTTTCTGTGATGTGATCTCAGGGAGCCGATGGAAATCTCATGGTGCCACGATCATTTCTGTGATGTGATCCCAGGGTGCCGATGGTAATGTCAGTGTGCCATGATCTTTTCTGTGATGCAATCTCAGGGTGCCGATGGTAATCTCAGGGTGCCATGATCATTTCTGTGTTGCAATCTCAGGATGCCGATGGCAATCTCAGGGTACCATGGTCTTTTCTGTCATGTGATCTCAGGGTGTCAATGGAAATCTCAGGGTGCCACGATCATTTCTGTGATGTGATCCCAGGGTGCCGATGATAATCTCAGAGTCCCATGGTCTTTTCTGTGATGTGATCTCAGGGTGCCAATGGAAATCTCAGGGTGCCACGATTATCTCTGTGATGTGATCTCAGGGTGCTGGTGGTAATCTCAGGGTGCCACGATTATCTCTGTGATGTGATCTCAGGGTGCCGGTGGTAATCTCAGGGTGCCAAGATAATTTCTGTGATGTGATCCCAGGGTGCCGATGGTAATCTCAGGGTGCTATGGTCTTTTCTGTAATACAATCTCAGGGTGCCGATGGTAATCTTAGGGTGCCATGATCATTTCTGTGATGCAATCTCAGGATGCCGATGGCAATCTCAGGGTACCATGGTCTTTTCTGTCATGTGATCTCAGGGTGCCAATGGAAATCTCAGGGTGCCACGATCATTTCTGTGATGTGATCCCAGGGTGCCGATGATAATCTCATAGTGCCATGGTCTTTTCTGTGATGTGATCTCAGGGTGCCAATGGGAATCTCAGGGTGCCACGATTATCTCTGTGATGTGATCTCAGGGTGCTGGTGGTAATCTCAGGGTGCCACGATTATCTCTGTGATGTGATCTCAGGGTGCCGGTGGTAATCTCAGGGTGCCAAGATCATTTCTGTGATGTGATCCCAGGGTGCCGATGGTAATCTCAGGGTGCCATGGTCTTTTCTGTGATGTGATCTCAGGGTGTTGATAGTAATCTCAGAGTGCCATGGTCTTTTCTGTGATGCAATCTCAGGATGCCGATGGCAATCTCAGGGTGCCATGGTATTTTCTGTGATGTGATCTCAGGGTGCCAATGGAAATCTGAGGGTGCCACGATTATCTCTGTGATGTGATCTCAGGGTGCCGGTGGTAATCTCAGGGTGCCATGGTATTTTCGTGTGATGTGATCTCAGGGAGCCGATGGAAATCTCAGGGTGCCACGATCATTTCTGTGATGTGATCCCAGGGTGCCGATGGTAATGTCAGTGTGCCATGATCTTTTCTGTGATACAATCTCAGGGTGCCGATGGTAATCTCAGGGTGCAATGATCATTTCTGTGATGCAATCTCAGGATGCCGATGGCAATCTCAGGGTACCATGGTCTTTTCTGTCATGTGATCTCAGGGTGCCAATGGAAATCTCAGGGTGCCACGATCATTTCTGTGATGTGATCCCAGGGTGCCGATGGTAATGTCAGTGTGCCATGATCTTTTCTGTGATGCTATCTCAGGGTGCCGATGGTAATCTCAGGGTGCCATGATCATTTCTGTGATGTGATCCCAGGGTGCCGATGGTAATCTCACGGTGCCATGGTCTTTTCTGTAATACAATCTCAGGGTGCCGATGATAATCTCAGGGTGCCATGGTCTTTTCTGTGATGTGATCTCAGGATGTTGATGGTAATCTCAGGGTGCCATGGTCTTTTCTGTGATGTGATCTCAGGGTGCTGATGGTAATCTCAGGGTGTCATGGTCTTTTCTGTGATATGATCTCAGGGTGCTGATGGTAATCTCAGGGTGCCATGGTCTTTTCTGTGATGTGATCTCAGGGTGCCGATGGTAATCTCAGGGTGCCATGATCATTTCTGTGATGTGATCCCAGGGTGCTGATGGTAATCTCAGGGTGCCATGGTCTTTTCTGTAATACAATCTCAGGGTTCCGATGATAATCTCAGGGTGCCATGATCATTTCTGTGATGTGATCGCAGGGTGCCAATGGTAATCTCAGGGTGCCATGGTCTTTTCTGTGATGTGATCTTAGGGTGTTGATGGTAATCTCAGGGTGCCATGGTCTTTTCTGTGATGTGATCTCAGGGTGCTGATGGTAATCTCAGGGTGTCATGGTCTTTTCTGTGATGTGATCTCAGGGTGCTGATGGTAATCTCAGGGTGCCATGGTATTTTCTGTGATGTGATTTCAGGGTGTTGATGGTTTGCCCTCACTGCAACCTTGATACCTTGGTACTAACGTGATGCCCAGGTAAGGCTTCATAGGAGTCTGTAATTTATCCCATATACTGGATTGTTGCAAAATATAAAACAGTCACTTATAGAAAAAAAAATTATATAGGTAATAAAAAGTTTACAAAATATAAAAAATAAAACACGTGACAATTCAAATGCCTCCTTGTCCGCAAATAAATAAATAAATGATAAAAATAAGAGTTTTTGGTATTGCCACATCAATAAAAGTCCAATGTGTAAAAATATAAAATGTGACTAAATTTAAAATATCAGATAAAAGCAAAGAAAAAAAACGAAACACCTAAAGTGGCATTTTTCAGTTGTTACACCTCCACCAAAAAATGCAATAAAAAGTGATAAAAACGATACAATGTGTCCTGCCAAAAACATTGATAATGGATAAATAAAATTGTTATGAGTCTGAAAAAGAGAGGAAGAAAAAACTAAGTGAAAAAATGAAAATTGTCAGCAATAGGAAGGGGTTAAGCTGACCTATCATCAGTCTCAATGTCTTGCTATTAGCAAATAATTGTATTTCTAATGAAAATCTTCTGGAGCATCTTTTCATAGTACCCTACATTGTTTCATTTCTCTATTATTCATGATATAAATGTGCAAATAACTTAAAGAAGCACTCATTCTATCAAAGCTTTTATCCTAATACTTTGCAATAGTTAGATTATGTAGCTCTGTGTACTCACAATTGCAAATTTTGCCTTTCTGCCCAGGAACTTATTCTCTTTTCTCTGCATTTATCATTCCCTTCTTCACCTCCTGACTCAGCTGCACCTCCTCCTCCTGCTAGGGACTATTGCAGTGATGACTCTTACAGGGAACATTGACCTCCTGTTTTTACATAGAGCATAGACGGATTTAGCTAGTCACTTTTTAATCACATGATGCCATAGACCTAATGGAAAAGAGAGGATTTAACTGAGTAGAAAGGCAAAATGAGCAATTGTAAGTACACAGCCATATGATGATTGTGATGTATTATGAGCTTATCACCTTTTATGGGAGTGCTTCATTAACAAGTCCGTAAGTAACATTGCACTTGACCATGTTGTCCATTTACCTATACATTTTTAGGGGTAATAAAAGAGGGACAAGTAGAGAGTTCTCAGGGCAGGTGCATACGAGATTATTGTTTATCATCCAAGAGAATCTGGCCGATTATGACACTCTGATCAAACTCTGAGTTTGATCAGAGTGTCCGCATATTGCGATCTGATTCTCTCGTTTGAAGAGAAGATGACAAAATTATTTTCCATATTCTCCATTCTGTGAGTGTGCATTAATCGGACTACAATCAGATGTCATACAAGTGCAGGCCAATGCTTTCCACCGACTAATTGACTTGCATGGCCAAGTGCAATCCGAATACGGGATTAAACTTAAACATGTGCGCAGCCCCATAGTCTAACATTGATCTGAGCGTAATCTAATGTTTTGTTGGATCACACTCGGATAGCGAATATTCTCGTGTGCACCTACCCTTAGGAAAAGATAATCTAGCATTTTTTTATGGGAAAAGTATTTAATATGTATTTTGTACTTCAGTTCTGAATATTCAGGAGTTTGGTTAGTAATCTTTTTTTATGTAATATTGCACATTTTCTATTTTATGTATAATTTGTGGAAGTTATTTCCTAAAACGATCACCTACATTCAGTTTTGGACAGCTCATTGTTGTATCTCCCTACATGAGTTTCCATAACAGAAATAAACTAGATTGCAGTAGGCACAGATTAAAGAAGGTTTTTAACCGTATCAACACATGGATCTCGAATGTGCCAGCTGCTATTTGCATTGACTTAGTTTTGGAAGGAAATGCAGAGTAATAGCCCTCTGATAATATACTCTCAGGCATGGTCATAAACCAGTTTTAAATGCAGTTCAGATGGCTTTTACTAAGCGCCGGCCATTTTCTCGCTCCCTATTGCTAAACATGTTCATTAATGATACTTGGGTCATATGTTCTGTCCGCTTGAAATCATGGTTCATGTTTTTAATTGTATAAACCATACTGCTCTAGATATACCTGCCAAGTTGATGCTGTTTTCGTTGTCAGACTCTTGTCAATTGTGAAAAAAAAGGTTTACAATATAAGCGTTTGTTCACATTACATTTTTTTCTGGCGGTCAAAAATATGTGTTTTTCAAGCAGAAGACACTTCAGGAATCGTTCCTTTTCCCTGGCACTTCATTCCGAAAGCAACTTTTTTCACACTGTTTGATTGTTTCCTGAAGTCTTTTTCGTTTTTTTTTCTGCCAGCATTATTTCTTCTCGTATATTGGGTGTTTTCTTCCTGGTATTTTCCAGATGGCTTATAAAATAAATAAAGTAATGAAGAAAGCACTTGCGTTTTTTTAAGGCGAAAATGTTTACAAAATACTCATACAGATGATCAGGCGTCTTATGGCGTCTTGTTAGCCTTCCCATTGACTTATATTGTAAAGTATTGAGCATCTTCCAAGCACAAAATGCCTGAAGAATGTTCATGTTACTTATTTTAAATGCTTGGTGTCTTTAAAAGCCTGAAGAATTTAAGAGACACTCAAAAAGCCTGAATAATTTAATAGCAAGCCGTTTTCCACACAAACGAATGGAACAATTATTTCTATAAATTTTTATAGAGCATTTTTGGCATTTTATGAGTGGATCCTCTAAAAAAGTGTCAGAAAAAGATGGTATTAACATGCACTAACAATGCTGGAGCTTGAGCCTACCAGACCATCCATTTCCCATACAAATTCCATCTTGAACAGTTTAATATATAACTTCTATCCCAATTTGTAATAAGGAGTATGATGATGAACAATTAAATCTCCACCGCTGAGAATCCCTACCGGATGGAAGTTCAATCTTCTACATAAATATTGCTCATCACATAGGAATTTCCCATTTCAGAAGAAATTTCCACATATATCTATGACTCAGACATTTCACTGTTTCCCAGAGATTATAATATTAGTCCTTGACTAAGACATTTGTACTGTAAGACTGTAAGATGCCATGAAATAGAAGGCTCAATGCTGACAATCACTACTTTTTTGGCTAGCTTTTCTCAAAGGCCTCGTCTGCCAATATTCTACCGCATAAAAATACTTCTATCAGTCTTGAACTCCTGGTTTATAACCACAGACCACATAAAAGTTGAGTTGAACTTTGATGTGGTCATAAATCTCCTAAGAGGAGCTCAGAAAAAGTCAAATACAAGTTACTTTGCTGGGTTCTCAGTTATCTCGTTCTCTAGCCATCAAAGTAGACAAAGAAAAGCTAAACAGTGCAAAATATTTAATGAAACTCAGTTGCAAAAAATATTTTTAGCCCCAAATACATTCACTTAAGTAAAAAAAAAATACCTTGGATGTGTTCATATTCTTTAAAGTGAGATGTCCAATTATCTTTACAATATACAGTAGATACGTTTTTCCTACTGGTAACAGCACTGTCATTGTTTCCTGTAGCTGCTCCAACCTCAGACAACGTCGCCCTCTACGTTGGAATCGTCATTGCTGTGATCGTATGCCTTGCCATCTCTGTCATCGTAGCTTTATTTGTTTATCGGAAGAACCATCGAGGTTTTGAGTCTGACATAATTGACACTTCTGCACTGAATGGTGGATTCCAAGCAGTCAACATTAAAGCTGCAAGACAAGGTGAGTGTTATTAAATCAGTAATTGTGGCACAGGAATTGCCAATGTTACAGTATTGAATTTTGGTTTTTTTTTCTTCTTGTTTTCTTCCTTACTAGCTTAGTAGGATTTCTGCCAGTTGCGCATAAAGCTCTAAAACTGTTTCTGTAAGTGATCCCAAAATGAAAAACTCCCTAGACCTCCTTATTACGATTTTCGCATTTAACTCCAACAATATCCTTAAAAGTAGAGATGAGGTTGTGCTTTGCTGAATTTTTCCAAAGAATGGGCCATGAATCACAATATTGCAAAAAGCATCTAATTGCCCTGAAAAGACATGTATTACACACTGAGATCTCTTTATTGAACCCTTTTGAGCAAGGAGAACCTTAGTCATGTCCTCAACATTATGGGTAAATGGGTTGTAACTAACAGCCCACTTAACAACACCACGCTAACTTTTTAGGGTACTTAAATTGTAAACCAGCAACAGGTCAGTGTATTCAGGTGGCAGGTATGGGTCCCTCATTGAACTATTACAGCAAGAAATTGAAAAAAAAAATATCTATATATATAATTGTCTAAGGGTTTTTCCGTCTGTCTATCTGTCTGTCTTTCTGTCTGTCTGTCTGTCCTGGAAATCCCGCGTCTCTGATTGGTCTGATATATATGTAACCAGAACCAAACCAAAGAATGGTAGCCGTGCGGCACTAGAACCACAACTTTTCACAGGTGTGTGGATGAGCGTCGGCAGCGTCGGCTGCAACACTATCCAGAGAAAACAGCTCAGGGTGGTGCTCACAGAACAATCCACAGAGGACCAAAGGCTTCACTGACGGTATATCAGAAGAGAAAATATGGCACTCACCCCTAGAAATGCTGTGATGAAGTCCTTTATTTGCTACAAACAGCAATCAGGTACACATGGAGAGGCGGCAGGACGTGAACAGGAGAGGGTGCGGGGAACCGGTAAGGACTACGGCCGTTTCGCGCAAAGCGCTTCAACGGGTCCAGGTGCAAAATACACATATGTCACTTCCTTTTAAGGGGATGGACAATCACGTGGACAGAACATACAATTAAGTGAAGAGTTAAAAAATGTTCAATTTGCAAGTAGAAATGCGTACAAAGGCATAATATAGCTAATTTAATAATATCTATAGGCAGTAAGTGTATTGCTATCGGAAGAAAAACATTTTACAAAGAAAAATTTTTTTAATAAAAAATTCCTCTTTTTTTTTTTTTTCCCCTTCCTCTCCCCTGAAATTTAGAAAAAAAAAAATTCTCATTTTATAAGAAAACCGCCATATCGAGTTTATCATTGAGCCCGATGGGGCCTTGGGCATTAGTATCCAGGATCCACCTGGCTTCATGCTGAAGCAGAACCTTATTGCGATCACCACCTTGGTGTGGGTTTTTTACAATTTCCAGGCCGGCGAAACGCAGGACATCCGGATTAGCCCCATGTTTATTTTTCACATGTTCAATTAATCGCAGAGAACCTTTTCCCGTTGAAATTGATCTCTGGTGTTCCCGGAATCTGGTAATTAACGGGCGGATAGTTTTCCCGATATAAAAGAAAAGACATGGACAAAAAATAATGTACACCACGTATTTGCTTCGACAATAAATAAAATCACGAACGGTATGCGTTATGGAACCTATGCGTAACGGATTTGATGTTAGATGAAGGTGACAATAATTACAGTTACCGCATTTATGATTTCCTTTGGGTCGGGACATTTCTAACCAATTTTGACTTTCAGATAGAAGTCTATTGTGGACCAAGATATCTCCGATATTTCTAGTACGTTTATACGCAAATTGTGGTTGTGACGGCGTGAGTTTAGACAGATCCCTGTCTTTTTGTAACACATGCCAGTTTTTTCTGATCGCAGAATAAATCACATTATCCATCTCGCTATGCGTAAAAGCGAAAGTGAATCTTTGTTCTTTTTGTGATGATCCGTTAATTTTTTTACGATTCTTTAAGAGTGCACCTTGTGACAATTTATTAACCCTGTGTTCGGCTTCCGTTAAAATGCTAAGAGGATATTCTCTTTCTAGAAATCCTGACTTAAGCTCGGTAAGTTGCTCCTTAAGAATTAAATCATTATTATTAATTTTTCTATACCGAACCATTTGACTGTACGGGATACATTTTTTCGTTCGTATAGGGTGCGCACTGTTAAAGTGAAGCATGTTGTTCGTTGCAGTGGATTTTTTATGTACCCGGGTGATAAATTCGCCATCGGAGACATTAATTTTAACGTCGAGAAAATCTAACAATAGACTTCTATCTGAAAGTCAAAATTGGTTAGAAATGTCCCGACCCAAAGGAAATCATAAATGCGGTAACTGTAATTATTGTCACCTTCATCTAACATCAAATCCGTTACGCATAGGTTCCATAACGCATACCGTTCGTGATTTTATTTATTGTCGAAGCAAATACGTGGTGTACATTATTTTTTGTCCATGTCTTTTCTTTTATATCGGGAAAACTATCCGCCCGTTAATTACCAGATTCCGGGAACACCAGAGATCAATTTCAACGGGAAAAGGTTCTCTGCGATTAATTGAACATGTGAAAAATAAACATGGGGCTAATCCGGATGTCCTGCGTTTCGCCGGCCTGGAAATTGTAAAAAACCCACACCAAGGTGGTGATCGCAATAAGGTTCTGCTTCAGCATGAAGCCAGGTGGATCCTGGATACTAATGCCCAAGGCCCCATCGGGCTCAATGATAAACTCGATATGGCGGTTTTCTTATAAAATGAGAATTTTTATTTTTTTTTCTGAATTTCAGGGGAGAGGAAGGGAAAAAAAAAAAAAAAAAAGAGGAATTTTTTATTAAAAAAATTTTTCTTTGTAAAATGTTTTTCTTCCGATAGCAATACACTTACAGCCTATAGATATTATTAAATAAGCTATATTATGCCTTTGTACGCATTTCTACTTGCAAATTGAACATTTTTTAACTCTTCACTTAATTGTATGTTCTGTCCACGTGATTGTCCATCCCCTTAAAAGGAAGTGACATATGTGTATTTTGCACCTGGACCCGTTGAAGCGCTTTGCGCGAAACGGCCGTAGTCCTTACCGGTTCCCCGCACCCTCTCCTGTTCACGTCCTGCCGCCTCTCCATGTGTACCTGATTGCTGTTTGTAGCAAATAAAGGACTTCATCACAGCATTTCTAGGGGTGAGTGCCATATTTTCTCTTCTGATATACATATATATGTTTACAACATTTTGTGAGGTAAGCAATTGTGCTTACATTTCTGGAATATGGAGATTATTCTCTTGTCTTAAAAAAGAAGGAAAAATTATGGCTTGCTCTCACAAGCTAGAAAGTATAGTTGCTGTGACACACAAGCCTTGGTATCAAAATTTTTCTTCAAGAGCAAAAATTAGGACACAGATGTTTAATGCTGTCCTCCTTGTCTGCAGTGTGTAAAGATTGAAAAAAAATTCAGAGTGTAAGATTTTGTTACTGCACAATTCACAGTCACAATGACTAAGATGTAGCACCTACCTATCATGTGAATCTTTGGATTATTCACATACTAAGGCTATCACATTCAATGTGTGTGCTTCAGCTGCAGTAGTACGCTACAATCAAATGTAGACTTTTTTATGTCTATATGGAATGACTGAGGTGTGCTCACTGACCTCCTATACCTAGACTGCAAAAACCTAAAATAAAGCGCTGCTTAGTTGGTCCTCATCTTTTATAGTGGCTGTGATAGCCCCACTGATTCCCTGTGCTAGACCAAGAGCTAAAGTTCAATGGATTTGGCCGGCTTCAGTGCCCCTGAACTCATTCAATGTTGCATCACAGATTTCCCAGTTCATACCCGCAGCTAAGTCATACCGCTGGTTCGAACTGACAATCTTAGGGAGCACTTCCGCTTGGCAAACAGGAAGCCAGGAGATTGGCGAGCATCGTATTTCTGAAAATGTATAGTGAGACACAAAGGGATGTCCTACAAACAACCAACACTTTAACCAATAGATCTTGGAATAAAAATAAGTTCCCCATTGGGATGTGTTAAAATAAAAAATGTTTCTTTGGTGGGATAATCTTATAAATGTGCCCCTGCTGTGTGCTGTGTAATGGCTGTGTGTGACCGTACAGGAACATGGTGTGATCATACCACATCTCTTGGGCAGGGGGGGCGAAGCAAAAGAGTATACAGACAGGACAGCATGGGATCACAGCTGCAGGTTTCTGTAAGGAAAAACGCATTTCCCTGCCTGTCAATAAGCTTATTTTACCTCACAGAAAGCATCAGATGCGATCACATGCTGTAATATCATTTGCTTCCTCCCCTGCCCGGGAGCTTTGACATGATCAGACCATGTTCCTGTATGGTCAGGCACAACCATTACACAAATATCTAATAGGCCAAAGTTAAGGGCTCTCCCATTATAATCAAAAAGCCTATAAAGACATATGAGTAGTGGACAAGAAAGTTTAAAAGGTTTTTACTTTATTAAAGAATTATCAAGACAAAATAAATGGTATAAAAAGGAGAATGTCAAACAAAGGCATAAGCCACACAGGGTACCTCCAGATATACAGTCAGTTCATATATATACATGTACAAAAGAATGGTGATTACTTATATACTGTGCAGTTAAATCCTAGATATAAAATAGCAATCAATATCAAAAGCTAAAAGGTGGAGGCATATTAATAGGTCAAATAGAGATACAGAAAGTGCAACACTCATAGGGATATGGATAGCGGTTCAGTTAGATAGCACAAATGAGTAGTTATTTGGGACAGACAGCAAATGACCCATGTACAGCAAACAGAATCAGGCTACTACTCAGAATACTGAAGCTAGACCAAAAGTTGGTGGTACTATAGACCTAGTATGGGCACAACCCTCTGTAACAATGGATAAGTACTGAGGCTGAAAGAACATAGAACCAAAATTGGCATAAGGAAATAGAAGGCTGGTACAACCTGTGTGACAGTGAAAAGAGCACCCCTCAACAACGTTTCGCGTACAGCTTCCACCAAGGTCATTTGCTGTCTGGCCCAAATAACTACTCATGTCATGTGTACTATCTAATTGCATCACTATCCATATACCTGTGAGTGTTGCACTTTCTGTATCTCTATTTGACCTACTGATATGTCTCCGTTTTTTAGCTTTTGATATTGATTACTATTGTATGTGTAGGATTTTACTCCACAATATGCTAATTATGCAAATTGTCTCTTCAGAGAGGAAGAGAGATAGAACTCTAGTGCCACCTATTGGAAGTTAGCAATCCTACAAGTCAATGTTGACCCTTTAACGAGCCTGGTCACATGACGTACGATAAGTCAACATTGACTTGTAGGATTGCTACCTTCCAATAGGTGGCACTAGAGTTCTAGCTCTCTTCCTCTCTGAAGAGACAATTTGCATAATTAGCATATTACCCAGAGGAGCATTGCGGCTTTAAGTCTCCTCATCTCGGCATGCTTAGCCTCTTGGATAAAACTTCACAATATATAATTAATCTGCATTCCTTTGTGCATGTATTTATATGAACTGGCTGTATATCTGGAGCTACCCTGTGTGGCCTTGTTTGACATTCTCCTTTTTATACCTTTTATTTAGTTTAATAAAGTAAAAACCTGTTATGCATTTCTGGCTACTACTTCTATGTCTTTATAGTTTGTTTTTTTACAGCCATTACACAGTAGATAGCAGCGGCACATTTATAAGATTCTCTCAGCACAGGAACATTATTTAACACATCCCATTGCGGAACTTATTTTTATTCTAAGCTCTATTAATTAAAATGTACTTTGTCCATGAGACAACCTCTTTAAGAAAAATGAGCGAATATATATACGATATGTGTTTATATCTTGCACTGGCTTGATTTGTAAAGCCAGAGCAGCAAGAGCTAAAGTGAATGCTATATGTTCATGCCATACTCTACATATGATTTCAAGGAAATTATATCTGCCAGTCAACAGCTGCTGTGCCAGTTTTCCTTATAAAGTAGGCCGAGCGGAAGGCTTTGAAAAGAATGTTTGTGGAAATTATTGGTGTTGTCTGAAGATGCCATGCTGCGATGTTGCAATGTGTCTCTAAATTGACTCCAGTTGTGTCAGTTTTGACAGATAAATTTTGCTTACATCTGACGGAACAATCAATTTGGTCCAAAATTTGAATAAAGAATATTTTTCCATTCCAAACACAATTCTGTATCTTGTTTGTGTGTATATGTCATTGTCAAAGAGAGGAAGAGCCAGCTACTATTACTGTACGGCTTCTGCATCACTCCTCCCGCATTGTGTTTAAATGGAAAGAAAATAGCTCCTAGTTCCGCATACAAAAGAGATGATATGTGAATAAGGGCCACATATGCCATCACACAGGAAAAACATAAGACTAAAGAATATCCACAAATGTCATGCACTTCATCTGTGAAAGGTTTAATAAGCAAATTACCTTTCCTCATCACATAATGGCTTTCAGGGGAAGAACTGTAAGTTGAAGATGAACAGCAAATACTAAATCTTGCTGACGATTTTCTCTCCCGTAGTGCACACTATTAGGAAATTGCTTACTTCAACGTGCTGGTTACTTTCCAAAAAACATATGTTTGCGAGAGACAACCAAAGCAATGGTATAAAAACTATAGCCAACCCATTTTGCTTTACTTCTTTCCCATATGACTGGCTTTGTAAAATACACGTGTCTTGTACACAGGTATAAGGCACATACGGTGTACATATGCATTGAAGGGCACACCTTGATACCATTAGTTTACTTGGGAGTGCAGCCTCACACATAAATGTTATCCTTGCAGTTTCGATTGAGATTAGTAGACTGATTGCCATCAAGCCAATTGCTTTTGTACTCTAGTATCAGGATGACTTTAATCTCGTGAGACTGGTTGAATTAAAAGGAGAAAATGTAGAAACAAAATCTAAATTTGTTCCATATAATAATTGCAAGTGTATTTCAGCATGTGTCTCCTACGTGACAAGTGGAAGAAGGTTCTCTGGTCAGATTAGGCAAAATTAAGCCTTATTGGGCTAAATGCAAAATCCTTTGTGTGGCAGAAAAATAAGACTTCAGATAATCCTGAACACCACCCCCACAGTCAAATATGGTGGTGGCAGCATCATGATGTGAGGATGCTTTTCTTCAGCAGGGACAGGGAAGCTGGTCAGAGTTGATAGTAAAATGGATGGAGCTAAATACAGGTCAATCCTAGGGAAAAACCTATTAGAGGTGGCAAAAGACTTGAGTCTAAGGCATAGGTTCACCTTCCACCAGTATAGTGGCCGTAACACACTGCCAGAGCTACAACGGAATGGTTTAGATCAAAGCATATTTATGTCCATGAATGGCCCAGTCACAGTTTAGACCTCCAAGTGCTTCTCACTAAATTAGAATATCATCAAAAAGTTAATTTATTTCAGTTCTTCAATACAAATAGTGAAACTCATATATTACGTAGAGTCATTACAAACAGAGTGATCTATTTCAAGTGCTTATTTCTGTTATTGTTGATGATTATGGCATACAGACAATGAAAACCCAAAAGTCATTATCTCAGTAAATTAGAACTTTATTTCACCAGCTTGAACAATGATTTTAAAATCCAAAATGTTGGCCTACAGAAATGTATGTTTAGTAAATGCACTCAATACTTGGTCAGGGGCTCCTTTTGCATCAATTACTGCATAAATACTTCGTGGAATGGAGGTGATCAGCCTGTGGCACTGCTGAGGTGTTATGGAAACCCAGGTGGCTTTGATAGCAGTCTTCAGCTCGCCTGCATTGTTGTGTCTGGTGTCTCTCATCTTCCTCTTGACAATACCCCATAGATTATCTATGGGGTTAAATGGAACCTGTCAGCAGGATTGTGCACAGTAAGCTACATTCACTGTCAGGTCGGCGCCGTTATCCTGAGTAAAATGATACCTTGGTTGATGAAATCCGACTTGTGGTTGTGTCTTAATCTTTATTTTCAGTTTTTGAAATACAGGAAGATAATAGGCACTATCTGACACGAGAAAGTGCGCAGGCGCCAACATTTTGATTAAGTAGCATGCTTTTTCTCAAATACATTAGTATATTCATTATGCAAACTAGGGGGCAGGTCACTGATGGATCAGTGACCTGTCAGCAGTCTGCATTATGAATACATAATCAGATCACCACATACATGAACCCGGCCTTAGGGCATGAGAATCCCATTAACACAAAACTGAAAATAAAGATTAAGGCCGGTGTCACACTTGAGTGTGCAATGCGAGAATCTCCCGCAAATCCATTGCATCAATACCCACCACTGCCACCGGCGGTTCGAACCGGAGCGTTCAGCTGCATAGAAATACATGCTGCCGCATGCTCAAGTCCTGAGTGCCGGTGGCAGTGACGGGTATTGATGCGAGAGACTGGCGCGGGTTTCTCACATTGCACACACAAGTGTGACACTGGCATAAGAAACAACAACAAGAAAGATTTAATCAACTAAGTGTGGCACCCCTAGGGGTATTTGCCACAAAAATAGTTACTGACAGTAAATACAAATACTAAATTAGCAAGACTGCACTACCACCTCCGGCCAGAAGGGAGAGCTCCAGAGACTCCCCTTGATCCATTCTGGTCTGAGAGAAGAAATAGCAGTTGGGCCAAGGAGCTGAAAGTGAGAGGTCATACAGTTGAATATCTAACAGCCCTGTGACTGTTACCAGGCCTAAATCACCGGCCTGAGGAGAAGAGGGATAGAGAAAAAGGACATTGTGAGAACCGGGTAGCATTAATCACTACCCAGAACAGGCGCAAAGACGGATACCGGATCCGTGGCTGTATTCATTATATATAATACAGCAACCGGAAAAACGTGAGGTGATATCAGCTTCACTAGGGCCGGACGCAGCAACAGACATAGAGTTCAGCGGTACTCCCAGAGGGGGTAAACCGATAAAAGGACTCGGGTTGCCCGTCGAACCAGGACCCGGAGGGGACAGATTGGGCCGGCAGCCAGTTCACATACAGCAGCAGGGCCACACAGAAATTGCGCACAATAAGAGGCGAAGACCCCGGCAGGGTCAAAGTAACTCAGAGTTCCCATACAGACTCCGGTGACAGGACTGGTTGTAAATCCTTTTATGTTAAAGTAAATTGGTTAAACGTTTCAGTGCCTCAGACTTTCATTTGGACAATAGCTATCTATCCAGGATCAGGATCATCACCCCTGAGAGAACCTGCTGCTGATCAAGTAAGTGCCTGCTCCCTCACGATACCCCTTACACTGTGCATTGCCTGAGGCTACAGCACCGGGTCAAGCCACCCGTGACATCCCCCTCAAGAGACAGACTCCATTGGTCCGGTGCTGGGTATCCCGGTCTCCTGGGCGTCACAATTGGCGTCACGAACAGGATCTAGCCAGCCCGTATACCGGGTATTGTGTGCCGTGATTGGAGCCCAAAACTGTGAAAACTGGGATGAAAAATCTTGAAAATTGACTTTATTAAAGAAAAATCCATTCCCCATTGAAAACTATTGAAAGTGACTTTTCCCCATTGGTTATAATGGAGTAAAGATGGCCGCCATCCCCTGAGGTAATCACTTCATAACTGTTAGGCACGAGACTGTTAATTGAGCTACGCCATCACCTGAGCCCCAGTCTAACTGAAAAACTTCAGAATCCGCCATTACAGAGCGCGGTGGGTGGGAGCAGCAGGGGGCGTGTCATTGTGGGCGGCACCAAGCTGAGCGCTCTGACATCAGAGCAAGGGGAAAATCGATCCTGCTGCACAGCGGAACGAATCTACACTATCCCGACGGAAACGGAGGACCGGAAGGGTCCGGATTAACTAAGGGGGCACAGTATGTCGCAGCACGGAGACGCCGCAGCACTCGGCCACGCTAATGCAGCTGAAAGACAGAGTGTCAATAGAGAGTCCGGCAGCGCAGCGGTGCAAGGAGTGGTGCCCATCATGCCGGTGCTGATGCCATATACCCCGGGTGGCCCATGGCTTCCAATGTATGAAGGTGAGCCTAATACCCTTGACGATTTCAGAGAAAAGATGCTGGCCCATTTTGACATGTTCCCTGTGGGTGAAGTTCAGCGTGTTAGTCTCCTGATGATGCAGTTAAGTGGCCATGCTAAGCGAGAAGTCACAGCATGGGCAGCTGATCTAAAAGGCACTGTTGAACGCATATTTGCTGGATTAAAAGCTACATTTGAAACCACGGCCAGCAGCAAAGCTAAAATACGATTCTTTAGTTGCAAACAAAAAGCTAATGAGGGCGTGAGAGACTTTGCCTTAAACCTGCAGGAAGCCCTTAAATCACTTACACTGGCTGAACCCATTTTTAACACCGGAGCGGATAAACTGCTAAGAGATCAATTTATTGAGGGACTCTACACCCCTTCTCACCGGGGGCATGTGAGCATGCTTGTTTTTAAGAACCCTGAATTGACATTTGCCCAATTAAAGGAGAGCGCTATACGTCTCCAGCTGGCAGAGGCACCTCGGGATCAGGATCCTGCGCAACCCATGGCAGAGGCACCTCAACAACAGGGAGTGCCAGTGACATCAGCTATGTCTGGGGCCATTGCTAAGCCCCTGGGGCCCAGTACTAATGAGGCTCTTCAACAAAAGCTTGACTCTTTAGCTGATGTTGTTGCTTCAATGGCTAAAACCATGCAGGAGATGAGAGGACACAAGATGGAGTTGGCAAACTGTAGAGAGGATGTTCCATGGATGAGACCCCGGAGATACCCGACATGGAGAGGACGACCCCGCGACCGCTACCAACCGGATGGACAGCCCATTTGCCGCCGTTGCCAGCAGCCGGGCCACTTTGCACGAGATTGTGATTTAAACGGGAATCCCCTGGGAATGCGGGCCGCTTCGCAGGAATGAACTTTCAAGGCCCAACACCCTGGCACGACAGGTACATCGGAGGACGACCCATTATCCCTATCGTGCTGGATGGAATTCCCCTCAACGCTTTGCTGGACACAGGTTCCCAGATTTCATCTATACCGTATATCCTTTATAAGAGGTACTGGGCTGATGCAGATATTGATAAAGGGCCCTCTGATGTTGAACTAGATATATGGGCCAGTAATGGTAAGTTGGTACCGAAACTAGGATTCAGGGAGATGACCATAAAGATTGGTAAAGTAGAACTGAAGAAACAGGGTATAATTGTTGTTGATGTTGACCGGCGGAACTGTGAACCAACTGTATTGATAGGAATGAATGTGTTAGAGAACTGCTTTTCCGAAGTCATTTCTGTCTTACAGCAAATTGCTGAAACTGCCCAATCCTGCCAGCAGAGAGTTCTCCGGAGGGAAATAAAAGTATTGATGTTAAGGCAACAGGTAGAAGTTGCAGGTGGAGAAATCGGCAGTGTGAGGGTAAGTGATCCAACGTCTATTGTAATCCCACCAAAAACAGAAATGCTGGTATGGTGTAGAGCAGCCATTGGTACTAAGGGACGAGATTATCAAGCCTTAATAGAACCAGTGTACACCGACAGCAGGCCCACTATACTCACAGCATGAGGGATAGTCGAGGTACACCGGGGACGAGTGCCGGTACGACTTTTGAACTGTGGAGAGGAAGAGGTCACTTTGCCAAGGTATGCTACAATGGCAAAGCTATATACTGTTGACAACAATGCCATCACAACCATTGAGCCCTTAGAACCAACCTGTCAGGTGGAAGGCAATGGCTCAGATGGAGAAATGGAGGATTGGTGCCAACAGCTACACGTGGGCATAAATTCAACACCTACCCATCAAAAACAAGGGGTGTATAGGCTAGTGACGGAATATGAACAAGTCTTCAGTAAACACCCATTGGACTTCGGACGGATAGAAGGGGTAGAACACACAATCCCCACAGGTGACCATCCCCCAATAAAAGAAAGATATAGACCCATACCGCCCGCTCACTATCAATGTGCAAAAGATATGCTGAGGGAAATGAAACAGGCCGGGGTAATAAGAGACAGCTGTAGCCCCTGGGCGGCCCCTCTAGTGATTGTCAAAAAAAAGGACGGAACCATGAGAATGTGCGTAGACTACCGGAAGATTAATAACATCACCCATAAAGACGCCTACCCCTTGCCTAGGATAGAAGAGTCCTTAACTGCTTTGAAATCTGCTAATTATTTTTCCACCTTAGACTTAACAAGCGGGTACTGGCAAGTCCCTGTGGCTGAGAGAGATAAGGAAAAGACGGCATTCACCACACCAATGGGTCTATGTGAATTTAATCGCATGCCGTTCGGACTCTGCAACGCATCCGGTACCTTCCAGCGGCTGATGGAATGCTGCCTCGGACACAAGAACTTCGAGACCGTCCTCCTGTACCTAGATGATGTGATCGTCTACTCAAAGACTTACGAACAACACTTAATAGACCTGGCAGAAGTGTTCGAAGCCTTATCCAGGTATGGCATGAAAGTCAAGCCATCCAAATGTCACCTTCTCAAGCCAAAGGTACAGTACCTGGGACACATCGTGAGTTCGGAGGGAGTAGCACCAGATCCCGAGAAAATAAGCGCCATAAGGGATTGGCCAAGACCTACCAGCGCAAAAGAAGTGAGACAATTCCTGGGATTGGTGGGTTACTATCGCAGATTTATAAAAGGATTTACCAAGTTGGCAGCACCCTTGCAAGACACCTTGGTAGGGCAGACGAAGAAACCTTCAAACCGAAACCCTCCTTTTCAGTGGAACGACGAAAGGGAAGACTCCTTTGAACAACTAAAGAAGGCACTAACCGGAGAAGAGGTTCTGGCATACCCAGATTACCATAAACCTTTCATCCTCTACACCGATGCCAGTAATGTGGGACTAGGAGCGGTGCTGTCACAAAAGCAAGAAGGTCGGGAGAAAGTCATCGCCTTTGCAAGTAGAAAGCTCCGGCCTACTGAAAGAAATTCAGAAAATTACAGCTCCTTCAAATTGGAACTACTGGCAGTAGTTTGGGCTGTGACGGAGCGTTTCAAACACTATCTGGCCGCTGCAGAATTTATTGTCTATACTGACAACAATCCGTTGACCCACCTGGACACAGCCAAATTAGGTGCGTTAGAACAGCGATGGATAGCCCGGTTATCTAATTACAACTTCATAATCAAGTATCGAGCAGGTCGCAAGAATGGAAATGCCGATGCCCTATCCCGGATGCCACACTTGAGAGATGTAGAAGAGGAAACGGGGGAGCTTGAAGAAATTGAACTACCAGCCTTCCATCGTCCCAAGGCAAAACATCATCAGTCAAGTACCTATCAGAAACAACAAGAGGTGAATTTTAATCCGTTAGCACACCATAGATGGGCTGACACCCAAGACAGCAATCCGGCTGTGAAGTTGGTGAAGGAACTGTTGACTGAGCAAAGTGCATATCCCTATGAGGATGCCCCAGAAGAGACCCATCAACTCTGGAAAGAGAGAGGCAAAATGTTCCTGTATCAAGGGAAGCTCTGTAGAAGATACACTAATCCGAAAACACATGAATTGGTTTGGCAGATTATTGTGCCTAAACAAGATGTGAAGATGGTCCTCGAAGCTTACCATAATGGTGCTGGTCACTTCGGTTGGAAAAAGTTAGAAGTACTTCTAAGAGAAAGATTTTATTGGGTCGGGATGAGAAAATCAATCGAACAGTGGTGCAGAAATTGTGGCCCGTGTAACCTCAGAAGAAACGATCAAAAGAACCAAAGAGCACCACTGCAGCCCATAATCACCAAACAACCACTTGAACTTGTAGCCATGGACCACGTGAAGTTGACACCAAGCCGGTCCGGCTATGTCTATGCCTTGACCATCGTGGACCATTATTCACGTTTCTTGGTAGTAGGATCATGGGGTGCATTAAAAGAGGTCTGGATGCACATGATGAGAGCATTATACTGCCTCTGTACAAATCCCTAGTTAGACCGCACATGGAGTACTGTGTCCAGTTTTGGGCACCGGTGCTCAGGAAGGATATAATGGAACTAGAGAGAGTACAAAGGAGGGCAACAAAATTAATAAAGGGGATGGGAGAACTACAATACCCAGATAGATTAGCGAAATTAGGATTATTTAGTCTAGAAAAAAGACGACTGAGGGGCGATCTAATAACCATGTATAAGTATATAAGGGGACAATACAAATATCTCGCTGAGGATCTGTTTATACCAAGGAAGGTGACGGGCACAAGGGGGCATTCTTTGCGTCTGGAGGAGAGAAGGTTTTTCCACCAACATAGAAGAGGATTCTTTACTGTTAGGGCAGTGAGAATCTGGAATTGCTTGCCGGAGGAGGTGGTGATGGCGAACTCAGTCGAGGGGTTCAAGAGAGGCCTGGATGTCTTCCTGGAGCAGAACAATATTGTATCATACAATTATTAGGTTCTGTAGAAGGACGTAGATCTGGGTATTTATTATGATGGAATATAGGCTGAACTGGATGGACAAATGTCTTTTTTCGGCCTTACTAACTATGTTACTATGTTACTATGTTACCCGTAAAAGATCTGACAGCAAAAACAGCAGCCAAAGCGTTCCAAACGTACTTTTGTAGACCCCATGGATATCCGGAACAGGTTCTCACCGACCAAGGTACAGCCTTTGAATCAGAGATCTTCAGAGAATTCTGTAATATGTATGGTTGCAAAAAGATCCGGACGACGGCCTATCATCCACAAACAAACGGCTTATGCGAGAAGATGAACCGTATTGTAATAGACCTACTAAAGACTTTACCTGAGACAGAAAGGAATCAATGGCCAGAGAAATTGCCTGACTTGGTGGATCTGTATAATCATGTCCCGGTGAGCTCCACCAACTGCACCCCAGCTTACCTTATGCGTGCAAGACCCGGCCAATTACCAATCGATCTAGAAATGGGAATTCTGAAACCAGACGCAGAAGTTCAAGACTCCAATTGGGATATCATACGGCAAAAGCAGTATCGCCAAGTGCAAGAGAGTGTGGAAAGAAGCCTTCAGCAAACTAGAGAAAGACAAGAGCGAACTTTCAACCAGAATGCTCTAGCGACCCCATTAAGACCGGGTGACCAAGTGCTCAAGAGAAATCGTCGAACCAATAAACTGGACAATCAGTGGAAAGCCGTACCCTACACAGTTTTACCAACAAGAGTGGATAATCCTAAAATGTGTCTCATTATCAAAAACGGAGGCTTAACATCTGTACTAGTGTCAAGAGACAATCTTAAATTATGTCCGGAAGCATTGAAAGAGCCAGACGTTGTCCAGCCAGAACCAGAAGTTATTCAACCCATACAGGTTCAACCAGTAAAGGAAAAAGAAGAGGAAATGTATCACACCTGTATAGGAGACTTTCCCAAAACCCTACTAACATACCATGGTGCAGTAGTGGTTCCCATGGTGGCCTTTTACCCAACACCGAACCCAATACCCGAAGTCCCAAGACAGGAAGAGGCTGACCCCGTACTACGGGAGGTTCCAGGTCAGGAAGAACAGATTCCTGATCAGAGTAATCCCATTCACGGTGGACTTGCCAATTCCATAGTCGTGGAATTATCTTTAGCAGAGCGGGCAGATACTACATCCGCAGTAGACAGTAGTACACCACATGAAGAGACACCGCTATTACGTAGATCACAGCGTAGTACCCAGGGTCAATTACCGGCCAGGTATGCGGATTACCAACTATAAAACTATAGTCATTGTTATCATTCTGCAACGTTTAAGCCCAGTACCTACAGAGACTTGTCTGTATGAACTTCTTGCATATTCTTGAACTTTTTATCAGCCCGGAGGCACTAAATCAAAGCTCCGGAAAGACTGCTTTTTGAACTTTGCTTTTTGCTCTTTTTGAACTTTCTTTAGACTTTATATTGGTAACTCCGTTGGAAAAATGGAACTAAATTCCTGGACACTAAGTACAGTGCCGTTCCTAATACCTTCAAGGATAGAACTGCATTAATGGACGCTATTTGAAGTGACTTTTTACAGAACTCTATTTTTGTTTCCTTGAGTGGTTTTTGTAACTTTTCATTTTTAAGACTCTGTACATATTAATTGTTATTTCAAAATGTTATTGTCCCACAGTCCCGGAGTACTGTTCTTAACTAAGGGGGAATGTGGCACCCCTAGGGGTATTTGCCACAAAAATAGTTACTGACAGTAAATACAAATACTAAATTAGCAAGACTGCACTACCACCTCCGGCCAGAAGGGGGAGCTCCAGAGACTCCCCTTGATCCATTCTGGTCTGAGAGATGAAATAGCAGTTGGGCCAAGGAGCTGAAAGTGAGAGGTCATACAGTTGAATATCTAACAGCCCTGTGACTGTTACCAGGCCTAAATCACCGGCCTGAGGAGAAGAGGGATAGAGAAAAAGGACATTGTGAGAACCGGGTAGCATTAATCACTACCCAGAACAGGCGCAAAGACGGATACCGGATCCGTGGCTGTATTCATTATATATAATACAGCAACCGGAAAAACGTGAGGTGATATCAGCTTCACTAGGGCCGGACGCAGCAACAGACACAGAGTTCAGCGGTACTCCCAGAGGGGGTAAACCGATAAAAGGACTCGGGTTGCCCGTCGAACCAGGACCCGGAGGGGACAGATTGGGCCGGCAGCCAGTTCACATACAGCAGCAGGGCCACACAGAAATTGCGCACAATAAGAGGCGAAGACCCCGGCAGGGTCAAAGTAACTCAGAGTTCCCATACAGACTCCGGTGACAGGACTGGTTGTAAATCCTTTTATGTTAAAGTAAATTGGTTAAACGTTTCAGTGCCTCAGACTTTCATTTGGACAATAGCTATCTATCCAGGATCAGGATCATCACCCCTGAGAGAACCTGCTGCTGATCAAGTAAGTGCCTGCTCCCTCACGATACCCCTTACACTGTGCATTGCCTGAGGCTACAGCACCGGGTCAAGCCACCCGTGACATCCCCCTCAAGAGACAGACTCCATTGGTCCGGTGCTGGGTATCCCGGTCTCCTGGGCGTCACATAAGTAATCAACGGTCTTGGTTGCTTGTGCACCATTTTTCTACCACACAGCCAGCTTCTTTAGCAATTATCTTTTGTGGCTTACCCTCCTTGTGCAGTGTATCAATGACTGCCTTCTGGACATCTGTCAAGTCTGCAGTCTTCCCCATGATTGTGGAGCTACTGAAACAGACTAAGGGTCCTTTTTAAATGCTTAGGAAGCCTTTGCAGGTATGTTTTATTAATTATTCTAATTTACTGAGATGATGACTTTTGGGCTTTCATTGGCTTTAAGCCATAATCATCAACATAAACCAAAAAAAAAACACTCAAAATAGATCACTCTGTTTGTAATGACTCTAATGACTCTACTGTATTACAATGTTATACAAGCTGTACACTGGCTACTGTACATTGTATCAAAGTGTCATATATTCAGTGTTGTCCCATGAAAACATATATAAAATATTTACAAAAATGTGATGGGTGTACTCACTGTTGTGATATACTGTGTACATATTGCTGTCTTGTAAAATATATATGTATTTTTTTCTTTTGTACTGCTGCTATTCTAGCCATTTCAGTTACAAGGTCATACCCGTGCTAAGCTAATCATCGTTATTTTCCTTTTGTCATCAGATCTCCTGGGAATTCCACCTGACCTAACATCTGCAGCAGCAATGTACAGAGGGCCTGTTTATGCTCTGCATGATGTCTCTGACAAGATCCCAATGACCAATTCTCCTCTCCTTGACCCTCTTCCTAATTTGAAAATCAAAGTGTACAACTCCTCTGGTGCGGTAACACCTCAAGATGACTTGTCGGACTATGCGTCAAAACTTTCTCCTCAGATCACACAGTCTTTACTGGAAAATGAAACTTTAAATATGAAGAACCAAAGTCTTGCAAGGCAAACAGATCCTTCATGTTCTGCATTTGGAACATTCAACTCACTAGGTGGACATCTGATTATTCCCAATTCAGGTAGGTACAGCAATTGTTCCTATAGTACTCAACATGGATCTAAGCAACATCAAATTGGTAATGGAAGATATCGTCTTCAAAAATTTGTATGCATGCTGAATATTTTTATAAACAATATGGGACTACTGTGCAAGTTAATATATATATATATATATATATATATATATATATATATATATATATATATATATATATATATATATATATATGAAAGTATGTGACTACCTTTGTTTTAGATAGATAAGTACTGCCCATATATATTTAAAGCTTCCCGTTGGATGAATTTTGACATATCGCATCATTTCTACTAGATCCATCACTGTATCACTGGTCTAATATGTATGGTGGCTACAAGCAGGGACAGCTTCAAAGAAAGTAGATCCTTAGACATGTAGTGAAAAAAGATCCCCAACACCGGTTTAGTTTTTTTATATTTAAACTTTTTAGCACTGTAATAACACCATAGTGTGCAAAAAATCAAGACTGTGGAGACCTGGTGTCGTAATCAGTGCCTTCCCCCCTCCCATCAATCCCGTAATGAAACACACACAGTCCTAGGTGGGTTGAACAGGTCGGTCACAGTTTATTAATTAAATAATCAGAGAAAGGACAATTACATATCGTAACGAGCGGCTCGCGCCGAGCTCCTGTCCGTGATCGACAGGGGAATTGGCCCAACGAGCGGTTACGACCTTTGCCCTCCTCCGCTTTTTCCGCTGTGACTTAATAAAGGTTACCAGGGGGTTAGTTCTATCAACATGCGTAATAATATATATATTTTTTTTTTATAAATCTTACAGCATAATTCACACATTTACATTCTCCTGCGGGTTAGTTTAATCATTAGCCTTTAAAAGGGAGGGTGGGTGGGACAAAAGCTTCCAGGTGTCCTGCCGAGAGTGAAAGAGAAAGTTCCCAGCCGGACACCTGGATTTAACCCCTGTAGGAGTGGCCGTAGGACCCCTCCCCTTTAGTGCCCACTGGCCAGCTGGGGGTCTTCCAATTAGTGCATCACTAAGGGGGGGAGTGATGCTAGGGGGGAACTGGCACGGACATCCTTTGCATGCAGCTCTCTATAAGTGCTCCCCAGTCAGAGACGCGTACCTTAATCAGTACCGCGTCTGCCAGACTGTGGAGACCTGGGTGTCGTAACCAGTGCCTTCCCCCCTCCCATCAATCCCGTAATGAAACACACACAGTCCTAGGTGGGTTGAACAGGTCGGTCACAGTTTATTAATTAAATAATCAGAGAAAGGGCAATTACATATCGTAACGAGCGTCTCACGCCGAGCTCCTGTCCGTGATCGACAGGGGAATTGGCCCAACGAGCGGTTACGACCTTTGCCCTCCTCCGCTTTTTCCGCCACGGAGGATCCCATGTATTACCTACGTGGGACTCCGACCCCACCCCTCAATGTTAGGGCCTGTTCAACCCCATCCTGTAAACCAGACAGAAAAATATCGAGGCCAATGTCCGTTAGGTGAACTCCGTCCGGTCTTAATTGTGGCGTGTTATCCCCTTGTAGCTGGTGGTGACGGATCACGATACCGCCTCTTCCTCTCACATATTTTCCAATCCGCGCGTTGAATTTCCTTTTTGTCCGCTCTATGGCTTTTTTATCTCTTACTCCTTGCCAAACAGCCCGTGGTGTTATATCCGACCACACCAGTATTATGTTCCTGAATAGACAGTTGAAACTTTCCATATCCGTTGTCACCCATTTGTACAATTCGGCCACCTTTTGTTTGCCCAGGTCATTGCCACTCGCGTGTACCACCATTATCACCGGATGTTCCGCCATCCTTGCTATGCCAACCATCTCTTTGAACACCTGTCTCCACTGGAGGCCTCTGACACCCCTCCAGTTAACTTTTATGCCCGGGAGGTAAAGATTTGTTCCTCCTGGCCGCAGTTTGGCCCTCTTTTCGGCCCAGTAAACGTAGGAATCTCCTACCACCCAAACTTCAACCCCTGTAAGAGACAACACATGTTAATTAAGCAAGTCGGGTCTTATGTATCTGGCAAAGCATGCGGACTTCCAACGACCCATTCTCTGCACCTCGGCCTCTGACACTCCTGCCCTAGCTGCTTCTGTGGCTGCCCCTATGCAAAACGAATGTGTTCCGTACTCCTTTGGATTTGCGCCGGCTTTTTCCAAGCATAGCTTGAACATCGCCTGAAATTGGTACTTGGTCAGAGGGGACCCGTCTGTATGAGTGAAGAAAAATCTACCAGCATGTCTTATCCCGGCGTATCTTCTAACCATGTTTAGCGGGCAAGCTGGGCCATCTGTGGAGTTAACCAGTACCCATGTACCCCTACCGGTGGGATCGCATTTGGATTTTCTAACCCTGATGCGCAGGGCGTCGCTGCATATAACTATGTCTTCATTAATTAGGCCTCCTTCCGACGCGTTTTTTGACCGCGGTAGCAATTCTCTGATACGCAGTGCTCCGAAAAAGACGGTCGCAAAAGCTGCTGATATGAGGGCCGCCTCATATTGCGATAAGCAGACCGACGGGGATATCGCAATCAGGTCCTGCAATAGTCTCAGAGAAATGGGGCGGCGACATTCTTGGCTCGGCTGAAGCCTTTTCCAACCTTTTATGGCATGTCTTATGCAGAAGGACTTAGTTACGTCTACCCAACCCAATAATTGAAAGAAAAATGCTAGCCCCGATAATTTTCATTGTGCCGAGGTGCCCGACGCCCCACCTTCCCTCATCCGTAATAGGAAATCGGTTGTCACCGCGCTTCATGCTCGGTCGCATTTATCTACTGGCCTACCCTGAATTAGTGAGCACCACTCCTCCCAAGCCTTACCATACACCTGCCAGGTAGCTGGCGAAGCGGAGGCCCGGATTAAGGGCATCAATGATTGGCCACTGTGTCCCACAGGGACAGTGGACACAGCATACCCCGGGGTTGCGCGTTGGGCTGCTGGATTCTGAAAGCCTGCCAATTGGAAAATAACAATGGGTTAATGATATTCTCGTCAACTTCCGCCACCACGATGGCTCTACACCAAATATTGTTTTCTAGGCATATCAGTGCGAGCCGTCGCAAGAGAGCGAGTATTGGCAAGGATGAAGAAGACATGTGATTTAGACTCCTCGCTGTTTTCACATTTTTAGTTTGGAAACGAATGTTCATGTTCCTCAACTGATCGGCCCATAACTCTATCGCTGCTACTACCGCAAACAATTCCCATAGGGCCGGGTCTTGCCCTCACTTTGTTGTCGTCCATTTCTCTGGCCAACCAGATTTGCACCATTGGTTTTTATAGATTGCTGCGAAACCCTCTTTTTTGTTCCACCCTAATGTTAGCCCTAATTCCTTGCTTGTGATCTCTCTAGCCATGACGCACGTGTGACCGTTGTACGATTGTAGGAACGTCTGCCATACCAGCAGATCAGCTTTTAGCGAACGAGTGAGCCTAATTCTATGGCCGGGCTGAGAAGCGCCTTTTGACGCCAGAGATAGTCTGCGTGAGAATGCTCTGCCGACCGGCATTACACGGCAGGCGAACGTCAGAAGACCCAATAATGCCTGCATTTGCTGTAGGGTTACCTTGTTAACTTCGCCAAAGCCTTTCAACATTTGCAGGGTTTTTTGTATTTTATCCTCTGGTAAGCGGAAGACCATCATGTTGGTATCTATTTCAATGCCCAGAAAGGGCAATACATTACATGGACCCTCCGTTTTCTCCGGTGACAAGGGCACGCCGAATTTGATTGAGATAGATTTGAATTTTTCTAGTAGATCGGAGCAGAGTTTAGAATTTCTGGGGCCGACGAACAGGAAATCGTCGAGGTAGTGAATTAGGGATTTACTTCCCGTTTCGTACCGAACTACCCAATCTAGGAAGGTGCTGAATAGCTCGAAATAGTGAAATGAGATGGAACATCCCATCGGGAGGCACATGTCGAAGTAGTAGTATTGGTCCACTTTGCAGCCCAGAAGGTGGAAACATTCGGGGTGCACGGGTAGTAACCGGAATGCCGATTCTATGTCGGATTTGGCTAGCAGGGCGCCGGGTCCGGCTGCCCGGACTAGTTCTACCGCTTTATCGAACGACGCGTATGAGACGGAAGCTTCTTCTGGGGAAATTGCGTCGTTAACCGAATCGCCCTTTGGGTGAGATAAATGATGGATTAGGCGGTATTTACCGGGTTCCTTTTTTGGTATGATGCCTAATGGAGATATTTTAATGTTTTTGAAGGGGAGCGACCTAAAAGGGCCTGCTACCCTACCCAATTCCACCTCCTTGACGATTTTTTGTCTAAGAATTTTGGGGAATTCGCGAGCCGATTTTAGGTTATCGGATAGGGTTGGCGTTCTTGTTAGCCTAAAGGGAATAAAGAACCCGTCAGAGAATCCTGCTTGCAGCTGCTGAGCCACTTCCTTATTGGGGTAGAGCTTTAGCCAGGGGGCCATCGCGGTTACGCTCACTTGGGTTCTACCTTGTAGGCCCTTTGTATGCCTGACGAGTGAACCTTGAAGCTGGGTGTCCCCCCCGCAAGCGGAGCAGTCATGTCTGAATTTGCATAATGTGTGGAAACTGTAGTTTCCCTTGTTATATAGCCAGCAGGCCCCGGGTTTTCGCACGACCACTGAGTTCTGACCTGCAGCTGTGGAGTAATTAGTGATCGTAGCTGAAAGGGGGGCTGCTTTTGGGACAGCATCAGATGCAACCACACGTCAGTTTAACCCCCCAGCCTAGATCGGGCTGTAGGGCCAGACGCCTGCGGAACTCCTCATCGCACCGACGCCAGGCTGAACCGCCGTGCGACTTGTATGAACTATATATCATGTCCTGATATACGTATAAACAATTCGGAGCAGCGTTTCGGATGTTTCTGGCCCATAATACAGCCCAATACTGCGAAGGCCTGGAGCCAATTATTCATGGTCAATCCGATTTTTGATCTCCCCCTATCAAAACCCCTCTCGTTAGCTCTATCGACCGTTTGTTGGTCAGATGATAAGAGCGACCATATATCAATATAATCGTTGTTCCAGATTTTCTGTCTCGTTTCCTGGTCTATATGAGCACCTAGCGGGCTGATCCCGCAGAAGAAGGCGTCTTTGTGTAGATTAGCGGACTGTGGTGTTGAATTGTTCACCACATTTCCCCTTGCATGAGATAATTGTAGGATTATCTCCTTTAACGCTGAAGTTAGCTCCATTTCCTTTACATTAACCCCGTTGTGTAACGTTTCCTCGCTATCTTTGGAACACTCTCCGCTGTGTGACTCTGGACGAGTGAACACCGATCCTGGAGGAACCCCCGCAGATGTTGACGGGGTGATGTCGCAGGACGGGGAAACTCTGGCTCCCGCTACAGCGAGGGACTGGCCGATGTCCTGAGTATCGTGCATTGGAGCCCGATTACAACCACGTAGTAGCGGATTGCTGGCTCTGTCTTCCGCGACTGCGTGGTGGTTGTTGTGGCTGGAAGCCGCGGGGGATTGTTCTCCCCGCCTGAAAGCCCTAGAGGGTGCCCGTGATTTAGAGGACTTGCTACGTGCATGATGACTCCTATCCGGACTTAGCGATACCTCGGACCCCTCGGATATTGCTGATGACAGCCATCCTGTGGCCCGGGATCTGCGGTGGCTCCTATGGGAGCTGCGTCTGCGACAGTAGGGGCGTTTAGAGGAATAGCGGGAACGGCGATGGGAGTTATCGGAGGAAGATTGGGAGGACGTGCGGCGTCTACGCCTTCGTCCGCCGTTATTATGCGGTGTAATGGGGGGGATTCTATCAGTAGACAGAGGGGGATAATCGGTCGTAGATGGTCCTGTAGTGCTAATTAGAAGGGGGGGTAAGGAGGTAACTGTATTCCTCCCTATTGCTGGGATTTGACGGGGCGGTGGTTAACGGAAAATTTTTATTGAGCTTTTGGGCAGTGTGGGGAGGTGAGAATGTGTCTGTGCTTGGTGCGTTTACTGAGATGTTGCCGTGATTCCCGCTGTGCGGCTGTTGAGCGCCCTGCTCGGTCCTATGGGACCGAACAACGCGCTCTTCAGCCACCCTGTGACCTCTCCGGCCTGACCCCGGATACCCCCGTACAGGCATCAGTGCTGCGTCTGCCGGGGGTAAGCTGGAGGTCAGGCCAGGTGATAAATCAGCACGCTGATCGGTCGAGTTCGACCGAACAGTGCGCTCTGGGGAACGTGAGGGGTTAAAACCAGCCTCCAGGTTACCCCCTGCGGGCGGCGTATGTGTGCCCGCAGGGAAGGTACTGGAGGACTGGCCAGCGCTGTGTTCAGCGCTGATATGCGGCAACCGGAAGTGGGTGGGCGGGGACTGGAAGTGGCTGGGCGGAGCCTCCGAGCGCTCCGAGCGGTGTCCAAGGCCTCCGGAAGACGCCTGTAGCTGCGAGGCGGCGAGGCCCTCCCCGACCTGGAGCCGCTCCGGGGCGCGGGGTAAGCGGGCGGATCGCCTTCCGCCCGGCGCCCCCACTGGCTTCTCTGGAGCGGCCGGGGAAGGGGGTGACACCGTCCGCCGCCGGGTGCCGCCGGAAGTAGCCCCGCACAGCCGGGACGGAGCAGCCGGCGCCGGCTGCCCATCGCCGCCCTCCGCCCCCACCGGAGTCCGGACAAGAGCCGGCGAGGAGACGCCGGCCACCCTCCGACGGGTGCGATGCCCGGCTCTACCCCGCCGCCTTCGAGAGGCCCCCAGACCATCTGCAGCCGAGGGGCCCGATACCGGCAGCGGCGCAGAGAGGGGCCTCTGTCCAACGATCGGGGCCGGGCCAAACGACGGACCACAGGGTGCTGGTGCTCCCGAAGGCAGCGGTGGTGAGCAAGGCCCGAGGGGGCCCGAGGGCGGAGGGGTAAGGGAGAACAGACCTGGGTGACCCAGGGGAGAAGGTATACTGGGGACGGACCTAGGGGACCAGAGGGCGAAGGGGTGAGGGTGGACAGACCTAGGGGACCAGAGGGCGACGGGGTAATGGAGGACGGACCTATGGGACCAGGGGACGAAGGGGTGAGGAAAGACAAAGCGGGGTTGGGAGAAGGCCCAGGGAGGTGAGCCCTGACGCCGGTAAGGATGGCCTGAAGCCAGTGCTCACCTCTCTGTTCCAATCCCTTCTGCAGGGCCTCGACCAGGGGGTCCGACATTACTACAAGGATGCAGGGAAAAAAAGCTTCCAGGTGTCCTGCCGAGAGTGAAAGAGAAAGTTCCCGGCCGGACACCTGGATTTAACCCCTGTAGGAGTGGCCGTAGGACCCCTCCCCTCTAGTGCCCACTGGCCGGCTGGGGGTCTTCCAATTAGTGCATCACTAAGGGGGAGTGATGCTAGGGGGGAACTGGCACGGACATCCTTTGCATGCAGCTCTCTATAAGTGCTCCCCAGTCAGAGACGCGTACCTTAATCAGTACCGCGTCTGCCAATACAGCCATATAAATTCCACATTAATGGCTAATGACAGTGTTTCTGGGGTTCCTTTCTTCTGGATTCCTTTTGTTTATTCAAGTCCTCCTCTTAGGTCCCATTCACGTGTACGTTTTTCCAGTACGTATGGTTTCTGTTTTTTTCATGGATACCACATGTACCCATTGTAACCTATACTGCAATGCCCATGTTCGTGTTGTCATGGATGACAAGAGGCAATATAAGTCTATGGGTCTGTGAAAATATATGTACAGCACACAGATGAATGGATGGATGGCATCCGGGTGCCAACTGTATGCCGTTCGTGTGCTGTCCATGTTTAACATTGCAAAGTATAGGAGAAGCTTTTAATTTAACTCTTTCTTTCTCCATACCGGAGAAACGTGGATGACACACTAACACACTGATCCAAAACACTGATGACGCTGGTAGCATTTTTTCCTGTACTGGTTTTATACGGACGTGTGGAGGAGGCCTTAGCTTGTTTTATGAAGAAGGTCTAATTTCCTAAGCTGATTGTATATGCTAATATGTGAATTATCCTTGTTGGTAAACCATTATATTTCCATTTTATTTCTGAATTATCTTGAACTACGGGATATGCTGTGCCATTTTTTTGTCATTTCTCCTATAAATGTGTAAATAAATTTACAACTGGGTGTTACTAGCTTAAGTTGTGCCCCTAAATTCTAATACTGTCCTATCAGAGCTGCAAGTTTCAGACTATATCGGGACACACCCCCTTCTGGTAACACCCAGGTGTCAATTTATTCATAAATTTCTCAGAGGGACAACGAATGAATGGCATAATGCAGAGTTATATGAACAGACTCTTCAGAATTGTTATTCCATGGGAATACAAAAATTTACAAAAAAAAAGACATGCCGGGACGGGTGACAAATCCTCTTTAAAAAGTTGATCCTGCACACTTTAGGAAATGTCATAAATATGCCTTCCGCAAGAATAAACTTTTCCTCTACAAAAGTACTAAATATTCTGTGCCACTTTCTATCGAGAGATTAAAAATAAACTGGAGTAGTAACAAAAAAAAAAAAAATGAAAATCCATGAGGGCTCTAAACATAAAACCTAAGGCATCTTTCCTTTATTCTGATGAAATAAAAATAGTTCCCAAACCGAACTTTTCTTTATCATTCACTTTCATTGTACCTTGTTGTTGGAACATGAGAGTGAATGTTTATTTCTCTAAAAAGAAAAAAAAACTGTGTTTCTTTTATAGCCTTCTCCTACCATTTCACCTTACTCCAATTATTTCGCTTTTGAGAGCCATAAGTAGGAGTTCTATTTCCATGGTAACATTTTTCATCTTGGCTTTGAGGACTTAAACCCAACATTGCCCTGTAAAATGAATTCTTTTTATGGAAACATGAATGCAAGCTTCAAACATAAATTGCCTGTCTTCCCCTTACAAATATCATTTTTCATTATTTAATTGATTTCTCTATTTATTTGTTTCTTTTATCTTTCTTTTTTCTTTAGGAGTGAGCCTGCTGATTCCTGCTGGAGCCGTTCCTCAGGGAAGAGTCTATGAAATGTATGTGACGGTGCACAGGAAGGAGAACATGAGGTAACTGCCCAGACATCTTGCTAATCTGAGAAGATCACTGCCGCTACATTGGTGGTCAATTTATCTCCAAAGAAATGCAAATCTGTGCCTTAGATGTGGACAATTTCAATTGGAGAGATTCGTGGATATTACCGGCGCTGCTGCATAAAGGAATGTCCAGGCGTATTGGAGATACAAATGGTGGTTTGTTCTCAACACGTTTCTAAATCCCGAGGACTTCTTCTTCAGTAGAGATACAAGTGTACAGTACTATTACATGCTGTTTATATAGATTCCACATCCACAATCTGGCGCCGGGGAAAGTCACATGGTGCACAATGTCAAAGTTCATAAGATTGACACACGGTGTAGCACATGACAGGTACCGGTTTGACAGGTACAGCGTAATCCTGCTGTGTCCTGTCCCTCTTCTTATTTAGCAGTGTGAATTTGTGATAAGGTCCCGCTCCTTTGTAGAAATCCTCTCTGTTCTTTGTGAATCCACTATACTTAATTCGTCTCTGTGGATCTTGGGCTCTTTTTACACTACATTTCTCAGGTATAATACTGGGTGATTAATTTTGACACTTTAAATAAATAGGCTCTCTGCAATGCAATATTGCCATACCTTGCTTCTCCTTCAGTTACGCGGGGTTGCTAGCTCCTTTAGTAACATTTTATTTGTTTCTTTAGAGCCCCTATAATAAAATTGTTTCTGTGGCTATACATGCCTTGAAAAACAATTGCGAGTATGAAATCACTATAAATATATATATATATATATATATATACACGGTATATATATACTATATATATATATATATATATATATATATATACGGTATATATATATATATATATATATACATATATATATATATATACCGTATAAATATATATATATATATAAGTAAATATATATATGGAGAATACTTGATATATATGTAATAAACACTCATGAGATGTTCTTTTTTATTATTTTTTAGCAATTTTTATTATTTTTATTAATAGAGTATTTTTTAACTAATTTTTTTAACCAATTAATAAACATGATTTTATTTCTTGGTGGTAGCCTTTTAAAGAAAATCTCTCCTGTCCCCGGAGATCCATTACACTTCATATATATTTCTGGATAAATACGCTTTTCCATCCTGAACTTTGGCTCATGAGACTGATGGATCTGTTTGGGTCCTTGCTGTCCTTCTTTTTCTTCTCTTTTATTCGTAGGTTCGTGTCCATCCTTGTCACTATAGCTCTGTTCCTTCGGGCTTTTTATTTTCCCTTTTTCTTCTTCTGAATCAATATACCTAAATAAAGGATATATCATTGTAAGTACACAATAAATTTGATATTTGTATTACATGTCCTGTCATTCCAAACCGGTACCTGTCACGTGCTACACCATGTGTCAATCTTATGAACTTTGACATTGTGCAACATGTGACTTTCCTTGGCACCAGATTTTGAATGTGGAATCTATATAAACAGCATGTAATAGTACTGTACACTTGTATCTCTCCTGAAGAAGAAGTCCTAGTGACTAGAGTTGAGCGACCTTGACCTTTTTAGAGTCGAGCCGGGTTTTGCGAAACCCGACTATGTCCAAAGTCGGGTCGAGTGAAATCGGCCGATTATGACGTAAAGTCGGGATCGACCGAAACACGAAACCCAATGCAAGTCAATGGGGCAGCATAGTCGGCAGTGAGTGGGGGCCAGGAAAACACCTAGAGTGCCCATTTTAATGTCAAAACCATCCATTCTTCTTAATGAAGCTTGTCAAGCGTAATTTACCTTATAATAATTGGAAGGCATTTGAAATTGGGGGTCATTTGGCTAAAGTTGTGGGGGGTAGGGCTGGTTCAAGTAATTAGTGGGCCCAGGAAATCTGGACCACGTCACGGCAGTGGAGCAGGGAGAGGTAAGTATTTCAACTTTGCAAGTGCTGTGAACCTGAGCAAGCAGGGGGGGCCCACTCGTTGGCATTGGCACTGGCACAGGGCCCCTCAAAGTACAGCGGTGTGTTTGCACGGCGGGGGCGCCTCCCACTGGCAGCAACACTTTTGCGTACTATGAGAGGCCCTGTGCCAGTGACGTCGCCAACTAGTATTCCTCCCCCCACCTGATGAAGGAACCTGCACTTTCATCTGCACCTTCCTCTTTGTCCCCGTGTAAGGTGGTATGGTATGCGGGAAGAGCAACCTGACTTTCAGCAGGGTCACAATGTTGTTGTGTAGCGTGCACGGGGAATGTTGCGTTATGGGTCAATGTACCAGCAGACTCATCTATCACTGGCTGGGCAATGGGCACGATGAAGTGGAAACACAGATATAGGCCCAAAGAAGAAAGTGGGCTAAATGCAGTTCAAAATTGGTAACACAGGAATAACCAGGGGGCATTGCAGTGGAGGACAACTGGAATGAGAGGCTGACACAGAGAGTAGGGCCAAATCAGTAAGTAGTCGAAATGCAGTTCAAAATTGGCAACCGTAGTAAACAGGCGGCACAGCTTTGTTCAGTGGAGGAGAACAGCAAGGAGTGGCAGACACCGATAGTAGGCCCCAAACCAACTAGTACGCCAAATGCAGTTGTTCCATTTAACCACAATTTAATGAGAGCCTGAAGATAGAAGCTCAGGAAAGGCAACCTGGGGAACACCTTGGAGTGTAACACACCATCTCTCTCCACCCCATACCCATTTTGTATGGCCTAATGCAGTGTACTTTTCTACAACTACTAAACGAGAGTCGGAAGACCGAAGCAATGGCAAGGAAACCTGGGGAACACCTTAGAGTGTAACACACCCTCTCTCTACACCCCATACCCAATTTGAAGGTCTAATGCAGTGTAGTTTCCAAGAACTACTAAACGAGAGCCGGAAGATCGAAGCTCAGGAAAGGCAACCTGGGGAACACCTTGGAGTGTAACACACCCTCTCGCTACACCCCATACCCAATTTGAAGGCCTAATGCAGCGTAGTTTCCAACAACTACTAAACGAGAGCCGGAAGATCGAAGCTCAGGAAAGGCAACCTGGGGAACACCTTGGAGTGTAACAAACCCTCTCTCTACACCCCATACCCAATTTGTAGGCCTAATGCAGCGTAGTTTCCGACAACTACTAAACGAGAGCATGAAGATCGAAGCTCAGGAAAGGCAACCTGGGGAACACCTTGGAGTGTAACACACCCTCTCTCTACACCCCATACCCAATTTGTAGGCCTAATGCAGCGTAGTTTCCGACAACTACTAAACGAGAGCCGGAATATCGAAGCTCAGGAAAGGCAACCTGGGGAACACCTTGGAGTGTAACACACCCTCTCTCTACACCCCATACCCAATTTGAAGGCCTAATGCAGTGTAGTTTCCAAGAACTACTAAACGAGAGCCGGAAGATCGAAGCTCAGGAAAGGCAACCTGGGGAACACCTTGGAGTGGAACACACCATCTCTCTACACCCCATACCCAATTTGAAGGCCTAATGCAGCGTAGTTTCCAACAACTACTAAACGAGAGCCGGTAGATCGAAGCTCAGGAAAGGCAACCTGGGGAACACCTTGGAGTGTAACACAACGTCTCTCTAAACCACGGAAGGGATGATTCTTAGGAAGGAAGGCTGTTGGAAATAAGCATTGCGCGTCCGAGGGTGATTAGATTCTTATTAGGTATATACTCACCCTCGGACGCGCCCTGCTTCTTTATTTGGAATGAATGTTTATTTGCAATGTGGTGTTGACTTTCTCTATTATTTTGGTAATTAATGATTTTATTATTTTCATTATTTTGCATCTTCTCGGCAATAATATAAAGAAGACGCGACAGGACAACACTCGGTGGATGCCATATGTGTGTTTTCAATTTAAAAAAACTTTCAGTTAACTACTTGCAGGAGAAAGTAATTGTAGCTGGTGGCCATTTTTAGTACTGTACCAGATTTTAGTTGTGTGTTTGTTTTTAATGTTAAAATGTCTGCATTTGATATCTCACCAGTATTTTCTTTTTTATAAGCAAAATACTTATTTTTATATTTTCTGATGTTGGTTCCAGGGGTACACGGGCAGCAGTGACCTGGTCAGTGTAGTAGTAGTTGAAAGAATGGACCGCAGACAGGCATCGAAGGCCTAAAATAAAAAAATTGGGCTGGCTGTAGGCAATTTTAAATTGGTTCCAGGGGTACACGGGCAGCAGTGGTGTGGTCAGTGGAGGCCTAGTGGAAGGAGTGACCGCAGACAGGCATCGAAGGCCTAAAATAATAACACATGGCTGTAGGCAATTTTAAATTGGTTCCAGGGGTACACGGACAGCAGTGGTGTGGTCAGTGGAGGCCTAGTGGAAGGAGTGACCGCAGACAGGCATCGAAGGCCTAAAATAATAACACATGGCTGTAGGCAATTTTAAATTGGTTCCAGGGGTAGACGGGCAGCAGTGACCTGGTCAGTGTAGTAGTAGTTGAAAGAATGGACCGCAGACAGGCATCGAAGGCCTAAAATAAAAAAATTGGGCTGGCTGTAGGCAATTTTAAATTGGTTCCAGGGGTACACGGGCAGCAGTGACCTGGTCAGTGTAGTAGTAGTTGAAAGAATGGACCGCAGACAGGCATCGAAGGCCTAAAATAAAAAAATTGGGCTGGCTGTAGGCAATTTTAAATTGGTTCCAGGGGTACACGGGCAGCAGTGGTGTGGTCAGTGGAGGCCTAGTGGAAGGAGTGACCGCAGACAGGCATCGAAGGCCTAAAATAATAACACATGGCTGTAGGCAATTTTAAATTGGTTCCAGGGGTACACGGGCAGCAGTGACCTGGTCAGTGTAGTAGTAGTTGAAAGAATGGACCGCAGACAGGCATCGAAGGCCTAAAATAAAAAAATTGGGCTGGCTGTAGGCAATTTTAAATTGGTTCCAGGGGTACACGGACAGCAGTGGTGTGGTCAGTGGAGGCCTAGTGGAAGGAGTGACCGCAGACAGGCATCGAAGGCCTAAAATAATAACACATGGCTGTAGGCAATTTTAAATTGGTTCCAGGGGTACACGGACAGCAGTGGTGTGGTCAGTGGAGGCCTAGTGGAAGGAGTGACCGCAGACAGGCATCGAAGGCCTAAAATAATAACACATGGCTGTAGGCAATTTTAAATTGGTTCCAGGGGTACACGGACAGCAGTGGTGTGGTCAGTGGAGGCCTAGTGGAAGGAGTGACCGCAGACAGGCATCGAAGGCCTAAAATAATAACACATGGCTGTAGGCAATTTTAAATTGGTTCCAGGGGTAGACGGGCAGCAGTGACCTGGTCAGTGTAGTAGTAGTTGAAAGAATGGACCGCAGACAGGCATCGAAGGCCTAAAATAAAAAAATTGGGCTGGCTGTAGGCAATTTTAAATTGGTTCCAGGGGTACACGGGCAGCAGTGACCTGGTCAGTGTAGTAGTAGTTGAAAGAATGGACCGCAGACAGGCATCGAAGGCCTAAAATAAAAAAATTGGGCTGGCTGTAGGCAATTTTAAATTGGTTCCAGGGGTACACAGGCAGCAGTGGTGTGGTCAGTGGAGGCCTAGTGGAAGGAGTGACCGCAGACAGGCATCGAAGGCCTAAAATAATAACACATGGCTGTAGGCAATTTTAAATTGGTTCCAGGGGTACACGGGCAGCAGTGACCTGGTCAATGTAGTAGTAGTTGAAAGAATGGACCGCAGACAGGCATCGAAGGCCTAAAATAAAAAAATTGGGCTGGCTGTAGGCAATTTTAAATTGGTTCCAGGGGTACACGGACAGCAGTGGTGTGGTCAGTGGAGGCCTAGTGGAAGGAGTGACCGCAGACAGGCATCGAAGGCCTAAAATAATAACACATGGCTGTAGGCAATTTTAAATTGGTTCCAGGGGTACACGGACAGCAGTGGTGTGGTCAGTGGAGGCCTAGTGGAAGGAGTGACCGCAGACAGGCATCGAAGGCCTAAAATAATAACACATGGCTGTAGGCAATTTTAAATTGGTTCCAGGGGTACACGGACAGCAGTGGTGTGGTCAGTGGAGGCCTAGTGGAAGGAGTGACCGCAGACAGGCATCGAAGGCCTAAAATAATAACACATGGCTGTAGGCAATTTTAAATTGGTTCCAGGGGTAGACGGGCAGCAGTGACCTGGTCAGTGTAGTAGTAGTTGAAAGAATGGACCGCAGACAGGCATCGAAGGCCTAAAATAAAAAAATTGGGCTGGCTGTAGGCAATTTTAAATTGGTTCCAGGGGTACACGGGCAGCAGTGACCTGGTCAGTGTAGTAGTAGTTGAAAGAATGGACCGCAGACAGGCATCGAAGGCCTAAAATAAAAAAATTGGGCTGGCTGTAGGCAATTTTAAATTGGTTCCAGGGGTACACGGGCAGCAGTGGTCTGGTCAGTGGAAGTCTAGTGGAAGGAGTGACCGCAGACAGGCTTCCAAGGCCTAACATAACAAACTTGGGCTGGCTGTAGGCACTTTTAAATTGGTTCCAGGGGTACACGGGCAGCAGTGACCTGGTCAGTGTAGTTGTAGTTGAAAGAATGGACCGCAGACAGGCATCGAAGGCCTAAAATAAAAAAATTGGGCTGGCTGTAGGCAATTTTAAATTGGTTCCAGGGGTACACGGGCAGCAGTGGTGTGGTCAGTGGAGGCCTAGTGGAAGGAGTGACCGCAGACAGGCATCGAAGGCCTAAAATAATAACACATGGCTGTAGGCAATTTTAAATTGGTTCCAGGGGTACACGGGCAGCAGTGACCTGGTCAGTGTAGTAGTAGTTGAAAGAATGGACCGCAGACAGGCATCGAAGGCCTAAAATAAAAAAATTGGGCTGGCTGTAGGCACTTTTAAATTGGTTCCAGGGGTACACGGGCAGCAGTGGTCTGGTCAGTGGAAGTCTAGTGGAAGGAGTGACCGCAGACAGGCTTCGAAGGCCTAACATAACAAAATTGGGCTGGCTGTAGGCACTTTAAATTGGTTCCAGGGGTACATGGGCAGCAGTGTATGGTCAGTGGAAGTCTAGTGGAAGGAGTGACGGCAGACAGTCTTCGAAGGCCTAACATAACAAAATTGGGCTGACTGTAGGCACTTTTAAATTGGTTCCAGGGTAACACGGCCAGCAGTGGCCTGGTCAGTGTAGTAGTTGTAGAAAGAAGGGACCGCAGACAGGCTTCGAAGGCCTAACATAACTAAAATGTCAAAACAATGGTATTGTCAGTGCCAGGCATTGAAGGATGTCAGCGCCTAGACTACACATTGGTGAAGCTGTGAGAGATAATTTTGCTAGTGGTAGAGCACTGTTTGAGCTGGGGGGGGGAACTGTCTTGTGGCCGGCGTTACAGGCACAGGGCCCCTCATATTACAACGGTGTGTCTGACGTTGGGTGCGCACCACCACCGCCAGAGACACTTTATTGTACTATGAGGGACCCAGTGGCAGTGCCGTCGACCAAAAGCGGCCACACCCACCTCTTCAGACAAACAGCACTCTCAAGGGTCCAAGCGCAAAGTGGCGATAGCACGGCCCCGTGTGGGGAGTTTGGCCATTTCGTGAGGTGGAAACATGTCGTATGCTGGACAATCAGGTGAAGAAAATTACGAGATTGGAAAAGTCATTCAGAATAGTCCACAGGCAAGACCTTTTCATAGGAAAGCTAGGTGTCAGCCGGGCAGGGTGGGGCAAAAGATTTTGAAATCCAGTTGTGGTTCATTTTAATGAAGGTTAGATCATCTACATTTTGGGTAGCCAGACGAGTCCTTTTTTCTGTTAGTATTGAACCTGCAGCACTGAATACTCTTTCTGATAGGACACTAGCTGCCGGGCAAGCAAGCTCCTGCAATGCATATTCTGCCAATTCTGGCCAGGTGTCTAATTTGGATGCCCAGTAATCAAATGGGAATGACGGTTGAGGGAGAACGTCGATAAGGGATGAAAAATAGTTTGTAACCATACTGGACAAATGTTGTCTCCTGTCACTTTGAATTGATGCTGCAGTACCTGTCCTGTCTGCGGTCATAGAAAAATCACTCCACAACCTGGTCAGAAAACCCCTCTGGCCAACGCCACTTCTGATTTCTGCCCCTCTAACACCTCTGGTCTGCTGGCCCCTGGAGCTCGTGTGAGAACGATCACGGGCGCTGTGTGCAGGGAATGCCAGAAGCAAACGGTCAACAAGAGTTGATTGTTTTGTTGCTAATATTAGTTCCAAGTTCTCATGTGGCATAATATTTTGCAATTTGCCTTTATAGCGAGGATCAAGGAGGCAGGCCAACCAGTAATCGTCATCGTTCATCATTTTTGTAATGCGTGTGTCCCTTTTGAGGATACGCAAGGCATAATCCGCCATGTGGGCCAAAGTTCCCGTTGTCAAATCTGCGGTTGTGCTTGGTTGAGGGGCAGTTGCAGGCAAATCTACGTCACTTGTGTCCCTCAAAAAACCAGAACCCGGCCTTGCCACGCCACCAATTTCCCGTGCCCCCGGGAAAGCTTCCTCATTAAAAGTATACTCATCCCCATCATCCTCCTCATCCTCCACCTCCTCTTCGCCCGGTACCTCGTCATGTACACTGCCCTGACCAGACAATCGCTGACTGTCATCAAGGCTTTCCTCTTCCTCTGGTGCAGACGCCTGATCCTTTATGTGCGTCAAACTTTGCATCAGCAGACGCATTAGGGGGATGCTCATGCTTATTATGGCGTTGTCTGCACTAACCAGCCGTGTGCATTCCTCAAAACACTGAAGGACTTGACACATGTCTTGAATCTTCGACCACTGCACACCTGACAACTCCATGTCTGCCATCCTACTGCCTGCCCGTGTATGTGTATCCTCCCACAAAAACATAACAGCCCGCCTCTGTTCGCACAGTCTCTGAAGCATGTGCAGTGTTGAGTTCCACCTTGTTGCAACGTCTATGATTAGGCGATGCTGGGGAAGGTTCAAAGAACGCTGATAGGTCTGCATACGGCTGGAGTGTACAGGCGAACGGCGGATATGTGCGCAAAGTCCACGCACTTTGAGGAGCAGGTCGGATAACCCCGGATAACTTTTCAGGAAGCACTGCACCACCAGGTTTAAGGTGTGAGCCAGGCAAGGAATGTGTTTCAGTTGGGAAAGGGAGATAGCAGCCATGAAATTCCTTCCGTTATCACTCACTACCTTGCCTGCCTCAAGATCTACAGTGCCCAGCCACGACTGCGTTTCTTGCTGCAAGAACTCGGACAGAACTTCCGCGGTGTGTCTATTGTCGCCCAAACACTTCATAGCCAATACAGCCTGCTGACGTATGCCAGTAGCTGCCCCATAATGGGAGACCTGGTGTGCAACAGTGGCAGGTGCGGATGGAGTGTTTGTGCGACTGCGGTCTGTGGACGAGCTCTTGCTTCTGCAGGAGGACGAGGAGGAGGAGGAGGAGGAGGAGGGGGTGCGAACGGCTACAGACAACTGTTTACTAGACCGTGGGCTAGGCAGAACTGTCCCAAACTTGCTGTCCCCTGTGGACCCTGAATCCACCACATTTACCCAGTGTGCCGTGATGGACACGTAACGTCCCTGGCCATGCCTACTGGTCCATGCATCTGTTGTCAGGTGCACCTTTGTGCTCACAGATTGCCTGAGTGCATGGACGATGCGCTCTTTAACATGCTGGTGGAGGGCTGGGATGGCTTTTCTGGAAAAAAAGTGTCGACTGGGTAGCTCGTAGCGTGGTACAGCGTAGTCCATCAGGTCTTTGAAAGCTTCGCTTTCAACTAACCGGTAGGGCATCATCTCTAACGAGATTAGTCTAGCTATGTGGGCGTTCAAACCCTGTGTACGCGGATGCGAGGCTAAGTATTTCCTTTTTCTAACCATAGTCTCATGTAGGGTGAGCTGGACTGGAGAGCTGGAGATCGTGGAACTAGCGGGGGTGCCGGTGGACATGGCAGACTGAGAGACGGTGGGAGATGGTATTGTTGCCGCCGGTGCCCTAGATGCAGTGTTTCCTACTACGAAACTGGTGATTCCCTGACCCTGACTGCTTTGGCCTGGCAAAGATACCTGCACAGATACAGCAGGTGGTGCGCTAAATGGTGGTCCTACACTGCCGGAAGGGATGTTGCGTTGATGACTAGCTTCATTGGCCGAGGGTGCAACAACCTTAAGGGACGTTTGGTAGTTAGTCCAAGCTTTCAAATGCATGGTGGTTAAATGTCTATGCATGCAACTAGTATTGAGACTTTTCAGATTCTGACCTCTGCTTAAGGAAGTAGAACATTTTTGACAGATGACTTTGCGCTGATCAATTGGATGTTGTTTAAAAAAATGCCAGACTGCACTCTTTCTAGCATCGGATACCTTTTCAGGCATTGCAGACTGAGCTTTAACCGGATGGCCACGCTGTCCTCCACCAGGTTTTGGCTTTGCCACGCGTTTTGGGCAAGATACGGGCCCGGCAGATGGAACCTGTGGCGATGTTGATGCCTGCTGCGGCCCCTCCTCCTCCTCTGCTTCAGAACTGCTGCCGCCTGCACCCTGTTCCCCCAATGGCTGCCAATCGGGGTCAAGAACTGGGTCATCTAATAACTCTTCTTGTACCTCCTGCGCAACTTCGTCTGTGTCACCGTGTCGTTCGGTGGTATAGCGTTCGTGATGGGGCAACATAGTCTCATCAGGGTCTGATTCTTGATCAGCACCCTGCGAGGGCAATGTTGTGGTCTGAGTCAAAGGACCAGCATAGTAGTCTGGCTGTGGCTGTGCGTCAGTGCACTCCATGTCAGATTCAATTTGTAATGGGCATGGACTGTTAACTGCTTCACTTTCTAAGCCAGGGACGGTATGTGTAAAGAGCTCCATGGAGTAACCCGTTGTGTCGCCTGCTGCATTCTTCTCTGTTGTTGTTTTTGCTGAAGAGGACAAGGAAGTGACTTGTCCCTGACCGTGAACATCCACTAACGACGCGCTGCTTTTACTTTTACCAGTTTCACGAGATGAGGCAAAAGAGCTAGAGGCTGAGTCAGCAAGATAAGCCAAATCTTGCTCTTGCTGCTCCGGCTTTAAAAGCGGTTTTCCTAATCCCAGAAAAGGGAGCGTTCGAGGCCTTGTGTAGCCGGACGACGAACCTGGCTCCACAGCTCCAGACTTAGGTGCAATATTTTTTCCCCCACGACCACCTGATGCTCCACCACTACCACTACCCTCATTACCAGCTGACAATGAACGCCCCCGGCCACGACCTCTTCCACTAGACTTCCTCATTGTTTTAAAAACGTAACCAAACTAACGTTATTTGTTGCAGTCACACAACTTACACGGTGAGCTATAACTTCAGTATGATTTAGCTACCCCTTTACAGGTTGGTGAGACCACAGCGAAAATCAGGCCCAATGTTACACACTCTTTTTTTGGTGGCTGCAAATTAGAGAGATGCCCCACACGCAGGACTGTCACTGAAGCACAAATGTTAATATTAATGTCACACTATTATTTTTTTTTTATTTTTATTTTTTTCAGGAACACTTTAGAAACCCCCCCAAAAAAAAAAAAAAGATTTTTGCAGGGAGAATTTAGAAAACAAATGTAACAAACTATATGCTTTCTATGGGCCACTGAGTGAGAGATGACGCACACAGGAATCAGGAGTGGCACACAAGCCCAGAGGCCAATATTTTTCTACCAATGATTGATGGAGTTATTTTCTCTGGTAGATTTTGGAACCCAAATCAAGGAAAAAAAATGTAGGCTTTCTATGGACCACAATTGGAGAGAGAGAGAGAGAGAGAGAGAGATGGCACACCCAGGAGTCAAGACTGGCACACAAGCAGAAAGGCCAATATTAATCTCCCACTGTTTTTTTTGTTTTTTGTTTTTTTGTTTTTTTTTCAGGGAGACTTTAGAAAAAAAAATAATAAAAAAAATATGATTTTATCAGGAAGAATTTAGAAACCAAATAAAATAAAATGATTTTTTCAGGGAGAATTTATAAAACAAATAAAAACAAAAATAGGCGTTCTATGGCCCACTGACTGAGAGATGACGCACACAGGAGTCAGGAGTGGCACACAAACCCAGAGGCCAATATTTTTCTACCAATGATTGATGTAGTTATTTTCTCTGGTAGATTTTAGAACCCAAATCAAGGAAAAAAAATATAGGCTTTCTATGGACCACAATTGGAGAGAGAGAGAGAGAGAGAGAGAGAGAGAGAGAGAGAGATGGCACACCCAGGAGTCAAGACTGGCACACAAGCAGAAAGGCCAATATTAATCTCCCACTGTTTTTTTTGGTTGTTTTTTTTTTTTTTTTTTCAGGGAGACTTTAGAAAAAAAAATAATAAAAAAAATATGATTTTATCAGGAAGAATTTAGAAACCAAATAAAATAAAATGATTTTTTCAGGGAGAATTTATAAAACAAATAAAACAAAAAATAGGCGTTCTATGGCCCACTGACTGAGAGATGACGCACCCAGGAGTCAAGACTGGCACACAAGCAGAAAGGCCAATATTAATCTCCCACTGTTTTTTTTTTTTTTTTTCAGGGAGACTTTAGAAAAAAAAATAATAAAAAAAATGTGATTTTATCAGGAAGAATTTAGAAACCAAATAAAATAAAATGATTTTTTCAGGGAGAATTTTGAAAACAAATAAAACCAAAAATAGGCGTTCTATGGCCCACTGACTGAGAGATGACGCACCCAGGAGTCAAGACTGGCACACAAGCAGAAAGGCCAATATTAATCTCCCACTGTTTTTTTTTTTTTTTTTCAGGGAGACTTTAGAAAAAAAAATAATAAAAAAAATGTCATTTTATCAGGAAGAATTTAGAAACCAAATAAAATAAAATGATTTTTTCAGGGAGAATTTAGAAAACAAATAAAACCAAAAATAGGCGTTCTATGGCCCACTGACTGAGAGAGAGAGAGAGAGAGATGGAACGCTTAGTACTGGCACACAAGCCCAAAGGGCAATATTAATCTCCCTTTTTTTTTCCAGGGAGAATTTCTAAAACCCAAAAAAAAAATAAAATAGGCTTTCTATGGCCCACTATTTGTGAGAGAGATGGGACGCTCAGGACTGGCACAGATGGCACGCTCAGGACTGGCACAGAAGCCCAGAGGCCAATATTAATCTCCCTTTTTTTCTGGGAGAATTTATAAAACCAAAAAAATATTTAAATAGGCTTTCTATGGCCCACTATTTGTGAGAGAGATGGCACGCTCAGGACTGGCACAGATGGCACGCTCACAACTGGCACACAAGCCCAGAGGCCAATATTAATCTCCCTTTTTTCAGGGAAAATTTATAAAACAAAAAAAAAAAAAAATAGGCTTTCTATGGCCCACTATTTGTGAGAGAGATGGCACGCTCAGGGCTGGCACAGATGGCACGCTCAGGACTGGCACACAAGCCCAGAGGCCAATATTAATCTCCCTTTTTTTCAGGGAGAAATTATAAAACCCCCCAAAAAAATAAAATAGGCTTTCTATGGCCCACTATTTGTGAGAGAGATGGGACGCTCAGGACTGGCACAGATGGCACGCTCAGGACTGGCACAGAAGCCCAGAGGCCAATATTAATCTCCCTTTTTTTCTGGGAGAATTTATAAAACCAAAAAAAAATTTAAATAGGCTTTCTATGGCCCACTATTTGTGAGAGAGATGGCACGCTCAGGACTGGCACAGATGGCACGCTCACAACTGGCACACAAGCCCAGAGGCCAATATTAATCTCCCTTTTTTCAGGGAAAATTTATAAAACAAAAAAAAAAATTAAATAGGCTTTCTATGGCCCACTATTTGTGAGAGAGATGGCACGCTCAGGGCTGGCACAGATGGCACGCTCAGGACTGGCACACAAGCCCAGAGGCCAATATTAATCTCCCTTTTTTTCAGGGAGAATTTATAAAACCAAAAAAAAAAATAAATAGGCTTTCTATGGCCCACTATTTGTGAGAGAGATGGCACGCTCAGGGCTGGCACAGATGGCACGCTCAGGACTGGCACACAAGCCCAGAGGCCAATATTAATCTCCCTTTTTTTCAGGGAGAATTTATAAAACCCCAAAAAAAATAAAATAGGCTTTCTATGGCCCACTATTTGTGAGAGAGATGGCACACTCAGGACTGGCACACAAGCCCAAAGGCCAATATTAATCTCCCACTGTATTTTTATCAGGGAGAATTTATACACCCCACAAAAAAAAAATACAGAAAAATGAAAAGGCTTTCTATGGCCCACTATGTGAGAGAGATGGCACACACAGGGATGGCACTCTAGCAGAAATGCCAAATTGCCAATCTTAATCTCCCACCAAAAAAAAAAAAAAAAAAAAAACAGGGAATGTCCTACAATTACTATCTCCCTGCCTGCAGTAATCTCAGCCAGGTATGGCAGGCAGCTACTATCTCCCTGCCTGCAGTAATCTCAGCCAGGTATGGCAGGCAGCAATAAGGAGTGGACTGATGCACAAATGAAATAAAAAGTGTGGACAAACAAAAAAGATAGCTGTGCAGAAAGGAAGGAACAAGAGGATTTGTGCTTTGAAAAAAGCAGTTGGTTTGCACAGCGGCGTACACACAGCAATGCAGCTATCAGGGAGCCTTCTAGGGCAGCCCAATGAGCTACAGCGCTGAGGGGAAAAAAAAAAAAAAAAAAACTTCCACTGTCCCTGCACACCGAGGGTGGTGTTGGACAGTGCAAATCGCTGCAGCACAAGCGGTTTTGTGGTTAATGGACCCTGCCTAACGCTATCCCTGCTTCTGACAAAGCGGCAGCAACCTCTCCCTAAGCTCAGATCAGCAGCAGTAAGATGGCGGTCGGCGGGAACGCCTCTTTATAGCCCCTGTGACGTCGCAGACAGCAAGCCAATCACTGCAATGCCCTTCTCTAAGATGGTGGGGACCAGGACCTATGTCATCACGCTGCCCACACTCTGCGTTTACCTTCATTGGCTGAGAAATGGCGCTTTTCGCGTCATTGAAACGCGACTTTGGCGCGAAAGTCGCGTACCGCATGGCCGACCCCGCACAGGGGTCAGATCGGGTTTCATGAAACCCCGACTTAGCCAAAAGTCGGCGACTTTTGAAAATGTTCGACCCGTTTCGCTCAACCCTACTAGTGACTTTGAAACGCGTTGAGAATAAACCACCATTTGTATCTCTAGTACGCCTGGACATTCCTTTATGCAGCAGCGCGGGTAATATCCACGAATCTCTCCAATTGAAAATTCTAAATCGGTCATTGTCTGACCAGTGGATCTGCGGCAGCTGCTAACTCTGATGAGTTCTTTTTATGCCATAATTCCAAGAAATATCAAGTGAGTGCAAACTCCTTGACACTCTGTGATCTCCATCGGATAAGACCCTATTTGCACTTTTCTCTCCTGCAGTATCCCCTGTAGATGTTGACGTGAAAGATCTTGTTAGTCAGTTGTGCCTAAAACTTTTTAACATTGACTTCCCGGTACTTAGTTTATATCTTACGGGAATGGTCAGATTGAAACCCAAAACTTAATATACAGAATTAGAAAAACAGAGCTGATTTATCCCAAAAACATGGCCACACCTGTCCACAGGTCATGTGCAGTATTGCAGCTCAAGACCCAAACTAATAGTCCCCGAAATGTGTACCTGAGACAAAGCTTTACCATTTGCTAAGATAATAAATGTGAAATATTTCAGATTTCAGCAGAATCTTAAGCACTCTTACATTGTGGTATTATTAACTGATTTATGTAGGACGTGCAGCGACCATTATCTTCATAATCAAAACATGGAGGATTTCTGGAAAGAGGTAACACACAAACCAAAAGTCAAACAGAACACTAATAATTAAAACACCCCCATCTACCATCAGCTTTGCTCCTGCATAAGCCTGCAGCTGTTTTGTACTCCAATACCCTTCTCAACAGCTAAGGCTAAGCCCAGAATGTCTATCTCATGGGTGAGTGGCCATACAAAAATATATGCAATCAGTTCCTCAGTTGGGCAATGCTCCAAATCTAAAACTCTTTATTCTTGCAGATGTCTAAGAAAATGTAACTTCATATCAAAATGTTTGGAACTTGGGTTAATGCATTCCATCTGTGTCTGTGTCAGATATCATTGGTTATTTTACGTAGATTTCATTTCTTACTCTGCAGCCTTTATCCATTTTTAGCTACATATTCTAAGAGATAAGACTTGTCTTGCCAAGATGTGGGTTCTGCCTGTGGGTGCCTTGAATGAGAGACGTACGGATGGTTTACCTTTCTTTTCTCTTGCTGAATGCCTGCAATCTGTTATAACTGCTCACTTGTAATGTTTAGGCTTGCAATGACTTCATCCATTTGTTTAGACGTAGTCTGATCACTGTTAGTTTTGCTTCTGCTCTTATTTCCAATATTGTCCTTACATCACTCAGATCCCTATAGCTAAAAGTAACACTGTGCTGGGGTTTACGATTCTGAACCTTTTGCAATTGTCATTGAATTGGACAAATATTCATCTGGACTCTTTTGGAGTTTGGTGTGTTTTTCTTCTGGAATATATACAAATGCTTTGCAACCCAAAACTCTTATTTGTTTCTCACCACATGAGGGTTTCTCCATTGTTCTGGAGAAGAGTCTGCTTTGTTAATAAATTGCTGTTATTGCATCTTCACCTCGGCAATCTATTAACATACAGCTGATCGTTTCTGTAAGGATTCTGTTCTTTTCACCTACCTAACAGAATAAGCCTGTAGCTGTTGTATACTACACCATGAAGCTACAGTCAATAATTTGGTAATCTCCTCATATTATTCAAAGGTTAGAAATTATCACTCCAGACAAGATCAAAATTCTGCTCCTTAAAAGACTACTTTCGGTCAATTGTAACTAAGCACATCTATATATATATATATATATGGGTTCCACCAGAAACTCAACCAGACTCCCGAATTGATGTAAGCAAAAAAAAAACAGCAGTTGGATTTTTCTTCTGATCACCAGGGTCATAATGGACACTCCTCATAGATAACATTTTCAATAGTAGACATGAATAAATAGCTGCCAGTTATGATTGACAAAGGATTGGACATGTTGAAATCCAGCATGTCTGATCCCTCACTAATGTGACATCTAATATCAGGTGGTTTGTCAGTAGACTCCCATACACACAATCTCACTAAACTCTGCATGTTTAGACAATATGTATGACTAGCTAAAATTTCTATTTTTTTACATAACAGAGCAGGCTATTCCAGTGATGCAATGAATGACTGGTACATAGTACATGATTTTATCCCATGATTTATGTCTCTGCTCACTGATTACAGTTCGGAAACATTGTTCAGTCACATAGAGATGCTATGAATCTCAAGGTAAAATAAAGAAAATAGAGTAAGGGTCTGCATCTGTAAATGAAGCATGTGATTGGGGCTGAGTGAATGAAAGGAAGATATAAACTTTTGATGTCATGTGTCCATGGGAACAGAGGCATCCGAGAAAGAAAAATGTTTTAAATTAATCAACACCAAAGTTCACCTTCACAGACATTGACACAATGCACTTGTTGATTAAAGGATTTCTTCTCAAGACTGGGCTGAAGAGCCGATAGACTTGCTGTGTTACTTTCAATCTCAAAAGACAACCTCAAATCTCAAAGGCTATGTTTTTAATTATCTTTCCTCTTCTAATTTGGCCCGTGTATTTCTACAATCTATACCTTCACTGCACCAATTTAAAGGATAACATTTTATTTTTAGAAGGTGGTCTATATATGCATCATGATGAATACAGGCTCACAATCTTCACCTTGACTCTGTGAGTCCTGGGCAGATGTTCATTTGAAGCTCACAGTCATATTGCTCTGCCAAATTTAGTACCAAGAACTTCTGTGCTAGTGTTTATTTTTATGACATAGTTGATGCTATAAATTTCTATCTTCGAGACTAGAAGATGATCCGATTTAAAAATTATTTTTTGGGAAAAATTTGATTGAACTTGACAAAATTAGTGAATAGGATTGGAATAATATTTCAGCCATCAACATTTATCACATTGCCTATTTCCCTGCCTGTCATATTTCCATATGTAGCATTAGCGCTGATGCTCAACAACATCTCACTGAGGAACACCCCTTCCAAATTTGGGACTGTATACTATACATTTTTTAATTTTTTGATTTTATGACCATACTGCAGTTTTGAGCCTTTTTCTCTGAACAAATTTAGTTTCCAACCTGCTCTATCATGTTCATTTACAGGAGCGTTCAAAAATTTTAGGTAGCCTTGGAAAATATGATGTAAAGTAAGAATTCGTTCAAAAACAAAGGAGTTAATAGTTCATTTTATTAACATTGAAAAAATTGAATGAACAAAAGAACACTATAAAAGGAATGAAAAGAAATCAATGTGGTGTCAACATCTTTTGCCTTCAAAACAGCATCAATTCTTCTAGGTACACTTGCACATAGTTTTTGAAGGAACTCGGTAGAAAGGTTGTTCCACACATCTTAGAGAACAGACTACAGATCTTTTGTGGATGTAGTCTTGCACAAATCCTTCTATCTCCTCATATAATTCAACACAGATTTGATGATTTTGAAATCAAGGCTAAGCCATATCATCACTTCCAGTGCTCCTTTATACTGAAGATTATTTTAAAATACATTGTTTGTATGTTTGGGTACATTTTCCTGCTGCAGAATAAATTTGAAGTCAACATGACACCTCCCTGATGGCATTGCATGAATGATGGATAAATATCTGCTAATGTCCTGATTAATCATGATCAAATCCCAGTCCTTCAGTGAAAAAAAATGACTTTTGTGGAAGCCAAATATACAACATTTTGACTTATTAGTTCAGAGCACCTGCTATCATTTTTCTGCACCTCATGTGCTATGTTTTCATGCATAGTTGAGTCACTTATCCTTGTTTCCATGTTGAAGATATGTTTTTTGCTCACAAATCTTCCATAAAGACTATTTATGGTCAGACTTCTCCGAACAGTAGATTGGTGTAGCTGAGCCCCACTAGTTGTTTTCACTTCTAAGCTAATGCCATCTTCAGATTTCTAAGGGAAGTAAGAATAATGTGTCTTTTGTCTGCTGTTCTAAGTTTTCTTGGTCAACCACTGTCTCTACAGTCCTCATTGTTGCCCATTTTTTGATATCCTCGATATTGAGAAATATAGGCAGATATTTATCTATTATGCAATACCATCAAGATTGGCTCCAAATATATTCTGCAGCAGGACCTCAACCATACAGGTAATGTCATTAAAAACTTTCTTCAGTCTAAAGAAGAACAAGTAGTCCTGAAAGTGATGATATGGTCCCCACAGAGCACTGAACTCAACATTATCCAGTCTGTGTGGGATTATATGAAGAGACAGAAGGATTTGCACAAGCCCACATGTACAAAAGATCTCTGGTTACTTCTCCAAGATGTTTGAAACAATCTACATGCCAAGCTTTGGAAGCAAAAGCTCGCACAGCTCTGCTGCACCAAGAACAGGACATATGCACACAACTCCGCAGCACACACACAATCCTGCTGCTTGCATAAAAGGCACATACATGTCTGTTTCATTCACACTACTGTGCCTCATACACACAACCGAGCTGCATATAAAACACAGCTCTGCAGCTTACAAACATGTATAGTACACCTACAGCTCAGCTGAACACACACACACAAAATTCCACAAACACCTGCATGAACAGACACATACACACACATATTAGTGTGACACCGGTTGTAAAGTCTTCTTATTCCCCATACTTTAATGTAACTCGTCACATAACTGTGATGTTCTGGAAGGTACTTCAGCTCCAGTGTTCAATGGTGTGCTGTTTCAAAACATGCTGCAGGGTGAGGATTGTGTCCGGGCCCATTGAGATTTAGTACTACCAATCTCTGTAACTCTGTAATGCTACGGCATGCAAACATGAAATATATGAAATTGGAATGGCATTGCTGCTCTATTAAAGTAGTATACAGCACAGACACGTAGTATATTTCCCAGTCACGTAGTATATTGCTCAGCCACGTAGTATATTGCTCAGCCACATAGTATATTGGCCAGCCACATAGTATATTGCCCAGGCACATAGTATATTGCCCAGCCACGGAGTGTATTGCCCAGCCACAAAGTATATTGCCCAGTCACATAGTATATTGCCCAGCCACATAGCATATTGCCCAGCCACATAGTATATTGCCCAGTCATGTAGTATACAGCACAGAGCCACGTAGTATACAGCACAGACACATAGTCACGTAGTATACTGCCCAGCCACGTAGTATACTGCCCAGCCACATAGTATATTGCCCAGCCACATAGTATATTGCGCAGCTACATAGTATATTGCACAGCCACATAGTATATTGCCCAGCCACATAGTATATTGCCCAGCCACATAGTATATTGCCCAGCCACATAGTATATTGCCCAGCCACATAGTATATTGCCCAGCCACATAGTATATTGCCCAGCCACATAGTATATTGCCCAGTCACGTAGTATACAGCACAGAGCCACACAGTATACAGCAGAGTCACGTAGTATATTGCCCAGCCACATAGTATATTGCCCAGTCACATAGTATATTGCCCAGCCACATAGTATACAGCACAGAGCCACGTAGTATACAGCACAGACACGTAGTATACTGCCGAGTCACGTAGTATATTGGCGAGTCACATAGTATGCACCATATCCCTGTAAAAAAAATAAAATAAAAAATAAGAACAAGATACACGGCACTCTATAGATTTGTGAGTAGAGGTGCTCAAGTAGGGTTTCCAGCCCCTTAAATCAACTGTATCAAAAAGCTTGGCACTCAATAATGCTTGTAGAAAATAAAGTCATTTATTTTGCATCAGGACAAACAGATCAGTGTGACTCCCTCAGCGTCTCAGCACGCCACCAGCGCTCCAGGCAACAGAACGTGCACAGTGTGGGCACATCGTATGCCCAAGCAGCTTAATCTGCTCAGTCACGGTCTCCATTAGTGCCTCTGAAATTTGCCTCTACATATAGTGTCAGCATACTCATGCATCTGGTTATATGTCCAGATCCTACGCTCCAGATAAACTTGCTCTGAGGAAGGTCCACAAAGGACCGAAAACGTTTAGCAAGATACGAGCTACAGCTGATCTGTTTGTCCTGATGCAAAATAAATGACTTTATTTTCTACAAGCATTATTGAGTGCCAAGCTTTTTGATACAGTAAAATAAAAAATAGTTACATACTCACCTTCCGGATTGAAGCGGCCGGTTACCGATGCTTGTCGCGTGCTCCGGTCTGAAGAGTGCATTGTGGTCTTGCGAGATGATGTAGCGGTCTCGTGAGACCGCACGTCATCATCTCGCGAGACCGCATTGCATGGAGCAGTCACCGGGGCATCGCGAGGAGCATCGGTAACCGTCGCTTCGATCTGAGGGCCAACCGAGGGTGAGTATGTAACTATTTTTTATTTTTTTAATTATTTTTAACATTAGATATTTTTACTATTCATGCTGCATAGGCAGCATGAATAGTAAAAAGTTGGTCACACAGAGTTAATAGCAGTGTTAACCGAGTGCGTTACACCGCAGTCAACGCTGCCATTAACCCTGTGACCGCTGACCGGAGGGGAGTATGCGGGCGCTGGGCAGTGACTGCTGGGAGGAAGGAGTGGCCATTTTCTTTTGGACTGTGCCCATTACTGATTGGTCATGGCTGTTTTGCCACGACCAATCAGCGACGTGGATTTCCATGACAGACAGAGGCCACGACCAATGACTATCTGTGACAGACAGAAGGACAGACAGAAAGATGGAAGTGACCCTTAGACAATTATATAGTAGAAGGTAGGATCCTGCTGTAATTAAAACCACCACAGGCTGATGGGTGGAGTGCTCAGTCAAAGGGCCTATGTATACAAATATCAAAGACTGACCGTCACTTGAGATTTAGTAAACTTGAGCTTCCTCTCCTGCCCTGCAGTGATCAAACCGATCAGTGTTGTGCAGTGGGAGAGTAAATAGTGCTGCTCTCAGTGATCGGACGCTATATGAGTGCAGGAGACTGCCTCTGGCCAGTAAGATATTCTCATGTTTTAGCAAGTCTTAAAAGTGCATCTCATAGTCAAAAAATAGTGATCAGTATTACTCCAGAACATGATAGATAGTTGGGTCAGTTTCATCTTTCCCATGGCTGCTCCACAGATTTAGTAATTTTGAGATTAAGATTACTGAAACAGGTGAAACATTATGTATTTACAACGGACTTTCACCTATGTCACATAACCCTTAAATTAGAGAGCAATTTTTCTTCATTTTAACAGATATATTGAGGACATGATTTTTATAAAATATAACTATGACAGGTTCACCTCCTGTACTGGTTAGTCCTGCCTTCCTCACAGACTGAACAGCGTCCTGCCCTCAAATTGACTGCTAGTAAAGGAGCATGTGGCCCGTCCGGTCAGCCTTCTTCAAGTGCGCAGTGTTTTTGTGCAGCGTTTTCCAATTGGAGGAGGCTGATGGACAGGTCTGATGACATGCTCCCCCACCAGCAGCCATTAAAGGGACACTGTCACCTGAATTTGGAGGGAATAATCTTCAGCCACGGAGGCGGGGTTTTTGGGTGTTTGATTCACCCTTTCCTTACCCGCTGGCTGCATGCTGGCTGCAATATTGGATTGAAGTTCATTTTCTGTCCTCCATAGTACACGCTTGCGCAAGGCAAGATTGCAGACTGTGCAGGCGTGTACTACGGAGGACAGAGAATGAACTTCAATCCAATATTGCAGCCAGCATGCAGCCAGCGGGTAAGGAAAGGGTGAATCAAACACCCAAAAACCCCGCCTCTGTGGCTGAAGATTGTTCCCTCCAAATTCAGGTGACAGTGTCCCTTTAAGTGGGCAGTGCAGTCTGAGGAAACTGTACTTACAAATGCAAGATGAGAATCTGTAATACCTACTATATATTTTAACAAGTACCACAAAATCTTATCCACAACATACAGTATTTGTTAAAATGAAGATAAATTGGCCAACCTTTTTAAACCCAATCATTATATTGCTCCAAGATAAATAAAGTATCCTATGTCTGTATTTTTTAATGACATCTGTTCCATTAATAGATGTCTCAGTAACTACATTAACCAGATGAACTCTTTCCTTATGTCTCCACTGAATAAACTGTACTCTATCGGCTTCTTCATGTTCAGTAACAGAATTATATGCTTGGCTATTTTTATTCGACTAGATCAATGCGGCAAATTATTATTCAAGTGGCAGTCCTGCCAAAACTTATTATTTTCATGTGACTGTGTAGTACAGATGCATTCTTCACAATGAATTGGTTTATAGACACAGTCTAATCTTCTTACATCTCATCGAAGCATATACTGCATTGGGAGCCTATCCAATAGTGAAATGTGCGACTCTAAACTTCCCCAGTTAATGTCCTTTTGACCTACTTCATTAACCGCTTCTCGTAGGAGACTTTTGTACACCAGAGCAGTTTATTATTTCAAAGGCAATATCATTGAGATATTTATATGCTACCGACATCTCCGCAGGCCACCATGGTTAATAATGGAGTCTTGTGTGATGCTCATAATATAGTTATATTTAAGAATCGCTGGTGATGTAATTCCCTAATCTATAGAATGAAGCTTCACATTAATATAAGTACATGTATGCTTTGCGTCAGTTCACTCTCCTTTAGGCTTCCGTCACATGTCCAGGTGATTCATGTCCTTGAAAAAACAGTACTGGTAAGATCCATGGTCCGTGTAAGTTCACCATCTGTATCTATGTATGTGACATCCATGTATCCATTTATTATCCATGTGTCACATCCATGTGGCATCCGTGTGCTATCGGTGTGCCTGTGTGACACGTACCAGTGCCTGGGAAAATCTGTACAGCTAGCTGTTCCCACGTGCCGGGTGCTGAAAACAGCTCTCATGATTGTTGCCTGGTCTCCCTGTGATTAGCATGACAATGATGGGAGTTGTATTCAGCACCTTCTGTGAACATCCTGTGTAAACTTAAGAATTAAATTTAAAAAAAATAGCATGGGCTCCTGTGTAATTTTCATAAGCAGCAAAGGGAAGTCTACGGCTGGGGACTGATGTTAATAATCTGACAAACAGGACAATATCCCAAATGCTTTCCAGTCTGTTGATAACAGCTCACAGTTGTTTGCTTAGACTTTATTGGTTATTTTACAGGCAGACCCCAGAAATAAATGATGTAGGGTCCTCCTATAAATTCAAACCAGCAAAGGCTAAACAGACAGCTGAGGGTTGATATTAATAGTGTGGGAAGGGACCAGGGACATTGACCCCCCTCCCAGGCTACCAACATTAGCCCTCAGCCGCCCCAGAAATGGTGCTATTATAAGATGTGCCAAATCTGGCGCTAGCCTTGCTCTTCACACTAGCCTTGGTGCAGTGGTAAGTGGGGTAATAGTATTGGGGTTAATGTCAGCTTTGAAATGGCAACTGACATCAAGCCCAAGGGTTAGTAATAGCGAAACATCTATAAGATGGCCCCATTACAAACCCCGTAGTCAAATTGTAAAAAAAACACACCCTGAATAAAGTTCTTTATTTGAAATAAACACAACCCATTTTACCCATTTATATGTGAAAAAATAAAAAAATAACAAAGCAAAGTCATATTCACCTGTTCAAAGAGAAGATAATCGATCAATGTCCATATACCCTGTAAAAGAGAAAAAATAATAAAAACCCATATTCCTCACCTGTCCGATGAGAAGTTAATCCATTTGTGCCTTTTAAATCCAAAAAGCAACAAAGAATACCAGGACTGAAACAGTCATTTATAGATTTAACACATTTTATACTTTGTTAGATAAAAGAAGATTATAAGAAAGTACAAAATACAGACACAAATTCATACAGAGTGGGTGAGTAATGAAGGGGTCCTCACAATAGACATAATAGTATAGTGTAAATATTGCACGTGCTGAGTAACAAACATATCATGTAATAAGTGTGTACTAATCATATATACTCAGCTAATGTGCACATAAAAAAATAATACAGGAAATATCCCCTTATCAAGAGACATAAAATAATCATACAATAGACATAACAGGTAATTTACCCACACACCAGATATCATTCATGTATCATCAATGTGCACGTGTGTGGCATAAATTTTGGCCATGGTGGAGCGTAAACAAAATGACATGCCTGTAGGTTTTTCACACGGACTGACATGTGCGCACTACCATTGAATACAATGGGTCTGCGCCTGTCCATATTTGCAGTCCTTAAAAAAAGGACCACATACAGTTGCAAAAAAACAGACTTGTGAAGGAGGCCTGGATTAGTGAGGGCCACTTTAGGCAACTCTTTTTTGTGTCATATTAGTCAATGTTGAGATAAAGGGGCACCCACAATTAGTTAATCATTTAGTTAGTTTAAAGGGGTTGTTAACTATTAGGACAGCCCCTTCTCACTCTGAATATTTTCACACGTTAATGTTAAAACCCCTATACTGATATCCCATGCCAGCGCGGTTCAAACGGCGTCGGCACATGTGTTCAAAGGGCTCACGTGAGGTTGTTATGTCATGTGAGTCCTGTGTGCTGTGTCACTCACTTCCCCTTGATTAGTTATACGTCTGAAGTCAGGGACAGTAGTACCAGGGCTGATTGAGCTCAGGGCCCACATGACGTAACAACCTCATGTGAGTCCTAGGAAAGCGAGTGCCGACACCGCTAGAACGGCATCGGTGTGAGAGTTGAGTAAAGATTGTTTTATTTTAATGTGGGAAAACATTCAGAGTGAGAAGGTGTTGACAACCCCTTTAAGTCATGGAGCCACATGTGGGAGGATTTGACTCATTCAATTGTAAGGCCAATTGTTCATCTGTCTGCTAGAATCATATTACAGAAGGGGCAAAAAAGGGGCAAATATCCTGGGCCTTCCATTGAAGGGTATGAGCACTGTTATTTGGACCAGGCACAATTATATTGGCACTTTGCATGGTACTGACAGCTTTTTGGGCACTATATATCACTGACATTTGGCGGTATGGTTAGGCTGGGTCCACATTAGCATATGTGAGCACAGTGTATACCTGCGTACGGATCAGCGTGTTTTTTGCATACATATATTTAACATTATGTACGCAGGGACATGCGTTTGCATCAGTTCGCATGTGGATGCGTCCGCATGCGTCGTTTTGCGGTGTGCGGCAAACGCAACATGTTCATTTTTTTAGGTGTCAAATACGGGATGAGTACAAAACAACGCATTACTGTCTATGGAAACGCATTAGTATGTAATGGGATATCTACGCATGCGTTCGATGCGATGCGTACTTTGGACTGCACATGTTCAGGAACTAAATGAGACAAGCCCTCCTGGAAATATCGAACATGAACAACGCAAACGCAGGCAGAAATGCATACAAACGCATGAACATGCAGCGGTTTTTTTGGCGTCATGCGTACGCTGATGCAGATAAAAACCGCAGCGTAACCATACGTTTGCATGCGTTTTGGCATGTGTTTCTGCATGCAGATGATGCGCTGCACACAGACGCTAATGTGTACTTAGCCTTAGCTAATTACTGTACAATTTTGTTGTTTCCGCAATATACCATATAGTCATTTTATCTGCTACACTATTCTTACTTGGGCACAGTTTACACACTGTATAACCATTGATGCAATGGTTTTATTTATGAATGCTTAATATTATTATTATTATCGATGTAACAATCTTAAAATGAACTTTAATCTCACCACAAATATTCTTGTCACAATGCAATTGGCATAATGATGCAGTCACTATACAAAGCAAATGAACAACCCCGCTATATAAAATGTGTAGGCACATAACATTAATACCTGCTTTTGATACCTTTAGTATATTCCATTCAAATACATGGAAATGATCATATGAGCCCTGCAATATTTCCTCAGGGTCCATGGCCCCTTATCATACGGAATACAAGCAAAGCAACACTACTGCTCTCCACAATGAAAGCTCATCAGGATGCCTAGAACAAGGATCAGCGATCTTAATACCACCACCTTTTTACATAAACATGTCTTATATGATTATGCAATGATTAAAGACATTGGTGGACATTTATTGTTGCGTTACACCAGAAAGTGTTGCAAAAAAAAGTTACAATTTAGAGCGCACGGCATTTCTATCCCATAATTTGTGACTTTTAAACATTCTCTGCCACTCACAGCACTTTTAAAAAGTAGGCAAACCTTAGCGGATAGGGGCAGGGAATGTTTGGCCAAACAGATAATAGCACAAACTGTACTGCAATATGTGACAAGCTATGGCTGGGGGAGATTTCAAATCCCACCAAGGACAACATCTGCAAGGAGTTTGTATGTTCTCTCCGTGTTTGCGTGGGTTTCCTCCGGGTACTCCGGTTTCCTCCCACTTTCCAAAAACATACTGAATTTAGATTGTGAGCTCCATCGGGGACAGTGATGATATAATTTGTGTAAACTGTAAAGCGCTGCAGAATATGTTAGCGCTATATAAAAATTAAGGTTATTATTTGTATTTTCGGCATACACAATGTAATTTAGTAAAAGGCATGCATCAGCACGTTTTCAGTAAGATCACCATAAAGTACTTTAGGCTTAATAACTGTTCCCCAGTGTTAGTTTTTTGTACATGTATTTACCTGGTTTTTAAATTGCCAAAGTAAACAGAAAGCGTTAATCAATTATGTGATCTGGATTCCGGATTGTTTAGGGTTGGTCCCATATGAGCAATGGGTAAATATCAAGCAGGTGTTGATGATAATGTGACTCGTGGTTTAGATAGTCAATGCTGACACTTGGAATATAGATAGGTAAATGATTCCCAATTAGGGATGGGCAAATTTATTTGAGTAGAATTAAATTCTACTCATTCTTTACAAAAATCTCCACTCTTGAGAAATTATATATTTTTTATCCAGCTATACAGTACAGACCACAAGTTTGGACACACCTTCTCATTTAAAGAGTTTTCTGTATTTTCATGACTATGAAAATTGTACATTCACACTGGAGGCATCAAAACTATGAGTTAACACATGTGGAATTAATATACTTAACAAAAAAGTGTGAAACAACTGAAATTATGTCTTATATTCTAGGTTCTTCAAAGAAGCCACCTTTTGCTTTGATGACTGCTTTGCACACTCTTGGCATTCTCTTGATGAGCTTAAAGAGGTAGTCACCGGGAATTGTTTTCACTTCACAGGTGTGCCCTGTCAGGTTTAATAAGTGGGATTTCTTGCCTTATAAATGGGGTTTGAACCATCTGTTGTGTTGTGCAGAAGTCTGGTGGATACACAGCTGATAGTCCTACTGAATAGACTGTTAGAATTTGTATTATGGCCATCATTACTTTAAGAAATGAAGGTCATTCAGTCCGAAAAATTGGGAAAACTTTGAAAGTGTCCCCAAGTGCAGTGGCAAAAATCATCAAGTGCTACAAAGAAACTGGCTCATATGAGGACCGCCCCAGGAAAGGAAGACCAAGAGTCACCTCTGCTTCTGAGGATAAGTTTATCCAAGTCACCAGCCTCAGAAATTGCAGGTTAAAAGCAGCTCAGATTAGAGACCAGGTCAATGCCACACAGAGTTCTAGCAGCAGACACATCTCTACAACAACTGTTAAGAGGAGACTTTGTGCAGCAGGCCTTCATGGTAAAATAGCTGCTAGGAAACCACTGCTAAGGACAGGCAATAAGCAGAAGAGACTTGTTTGGGCTAAAGAACACAAGTAATGGACATTAAACCAGTGGAAATCTGTGCTTTGGTCTTATGAGTTCAAATTTGAGATCTTTGTGCGACGCAGAAAGGTGAACAGATGGAATCTACATACCTGGTTCCCACCGTGAAGCATGGATGAGGTGTGATGGTGTGGGGGTGCTTTGCTGGTGACACTGTTGGGGATTTATTCAAAATTGAAAGCATACTGAACCAGCATGGTTACCACAGCATCTTGCAGCGGCATGCTATTCCATCCGGTTTGCGTTTAGGTGGACCATCATTTATTTTTCAAAAGGACAATGACCCCAAACACACCTCCATGCTGTGTAAGGGCTATTTGACCAAGAAGGAGAGTGATGGGGTGCTATGCCAGATGACCTGGCCTCCACAGTCACCAGACCTGAACCCAATCGAGATGGTTTGGGGTGAGCTGGACTGCAGAGTGAAGGCAAACGGGCCAACAAGTGCTAAGCATCTCTGGGAATTCCTTCAAGATTGTTGGAAGACCATTCCTAGTGACTACCTCTTGAAGCTCATCAAGAGAATGCCAAGAGTGTGCAAAGCAGTCATCAAAGTAAAAAGGTGGCTACTTTGAAGAACCTAGAATATAAGACATATTTTCAGTTGTTTCACACTTTTTTGTTAAGTACATAATTCCACATGTGTTAATTCATAGTTTTGATGCCTTCAGTGTGAATGTACAATTTTCATAGTCATGAAAATACAGAAAAATTTTTGAATGAGAAGGTGTGTCCAAACTTTTGGACTGTACTGTATGTGAATTCAGCAAAATGGTGGCCAGCTGCTTGCGACTTGCACTTGTGCTGCGCTTGCTGAACAGTAGCAGGTTGGCAAAAGGTTAAAAAGAAAAAAAACATATCCACCTCACTGCTTACCACTATGGCAACCCCTGTTATTGCCTGCTTACTGAGCAGTTCTCTATGCATCTATCACATAGCATCTCCAGCCGAGGTAGTTAATCTAGGCCAGGGCTTCTGGCCACAAGCAGGCCAAGGATGTCACTGCACTTGCTCAAAAGCTCAACTTGCAGTTGGAATTCTTTACTAAGATTGAACACCAGGCCAGAGAGCCGACAAGATGGAGGTGGTCAAAGAGCAGCAGGGACGGATGGAAAGGAGCCTTGAGGTGAATAATTTTTTTTTAACCTTTCGCTGGCCACTGATCTCTCTGGTCCAGTGTACACTCAGCAACTCTGGCCCATTGTTCACTTTAAGCTGGGACATCCAGCCATGAGCATGCCCTGGAGATCACTACGATGGCACTAGTTGCAGCCAGACGTCCTGGGCTAGAGAGAACATCAGGCTGGAGATGTGACATGACAGAGGTGTGGAGGACTGGAAATCGAGCAGGGAAAAGTGGGAGAGGACAAAGAGGTGAGAGGTGAGATGACCCTAAGTATTTTGCTTATTTTTTACATCTTACATTTATTATCTTCTATGGTCTGGATAGACTGCAAAGTACAGGATGATTCACTCACTACTTTACTGAAACATTGCTGTAACTTCTTAAAGAGACTGTCAACTGTACTGAAATTTGGACCATTCATACTCTAGCTCAAGAGAAGTGAGACCGCAATGAACCTCAGAGACAGCGATGAGAAACATCCTTGCACTGAGTAGTCTAGTCAGCTTGTCGCTCTACCAGTCATCTCCACTATGAGATAGACTTGCTGCACGCCTTTCTGCATGTTGGCAACTTAGGTGTGGTGCTTGCATTTCACTCCTGCCGAATTCCTTCTTTTGTGAACAATGTACAGATACAGTTTAGAGGATTTTGTTTTTGTGAAAACTTATTAGAAAACTGACTCCTTAAAGAGGTGCCAAAGTGAGTTTCTAAAGAAGTTTGGAAGTCGTCCAAACCAGGTATTCTGTCATTAGTGAATAAGCTGGAACGTACAGGAATATTACTGGATAGGCATGATGGAGGACAACCGAAAATGTCTGAGGAAACAATTCAAGTTGCACAGGCTTTTACAGGAGACAATGATGTTGTATTCCTTATGTCAGCAAACAGTCAAGAAAGTTTATTCAGAAATTGGAAGAGCCCAATCCAGAGATAAGAATTAGTTATTTCTGGATTTTTTTCCGTTTGGGCTGTTTGAAGGGTCGAGTGAACAGTAATACAATTCAACAAATATGGAATGGCTCATGCAGACAGGCTTGGATACGAACGATATGTACAATAGATTGTTTCTTTTAGAAGTTACAGCAATTTTTCTGGGTAAAAAAGAGAGTGAATCTCCTTGTATAATAAAGGACATTAAATTTGGAAGCAATAACTTCTATGCAAATCAAATTTCTCAGTAAAATCTGTGAAAACATGCAAATTTGAATTTTACTGATCCACTCGTTTCTATTTCCAATGTTTCAGTATTCATGTAAGGCCTTCAAAATGAAGAGTTGTGTGATTTTTCCTTGACTACAAAGGCTTTCTAAATTGCCAGAATGATACTTCAAGTGGCACAGTCCCATTTTAGTACCATTTTAGTTTTCCATTTGACCATGATTTTATACATTTTTGTTTCGTATTCCTAACTTTGGCAAAGAAGGCTTTCCTCTTCACAGCATGACATTTCTGACATTCTGCTACAGGCTCATGCCACAGTATAATTTCATGTTCTTGTAATGTGTGGCTGCCGCTGAATGTGATCCCTGGTGATCGTCACTCTGCTATACACTTGTCAAGATGATCTCTCAAGTGACTGTCTCCACTGTAGAAGGGGCGTTGGGGTCATAATGGTCGTTAAAAAAGACTGTCTGCATTATAGCAAGGAGAGAGAAAGCCACTTGAGCTAAAAATGTCATAAAATAGACCTAAAAGTAAGAGGACAAAAGGGCATTCTGCATTTAATACAGGACATCAAACGGAACACAAAACTAAAGCCACTTCATGTTCTGTCCCTCCACGATTAGCCTTTGTACATATTGCAGAAAGTAGATATATATTCAATAGCATCCATTCTATAGATGTAACCTTTGCAATCTTTCAGTTGTCATGGATATATCTCAAGTCCTGTCCTATTATAAATTGATTATGTCAAAAAGAACAAAGCACCATAGTTTAAAATGCTTTGCCCTGTTATTGTAAATTGTGCGTACACACATTTGGTCAATGAAATACATATAGCATATTGGATTTTTTTAAAGAAAGATACAATTCCGGGATTGGATTTACTCTGCAGAAAACATTGTCTCTGAAATATAACAAGATGGCTCATATTTTACCTGCAAGGCCACATAGGCTCCTATATGATTTATTCATTTTCCATTATTAATAAATTGCCGATGTGCTGTAAATGAAAATTTTGCACTAATATCCCCTTATGTCCCCATAGATGATTAAGGTAGGAAGGGACAAAATCCAAGGCGCAAGCACATGGAGTCATATGGAGAAAATACATTCTCCATACTGCTTGTCCAGGTTGGAATATATCTCAAAGAATTACCGTAGTTCCACTAGAAAAATGTAATAGAATTTACTTGTCACAAGTGATTGGTATGTGGACAAAACAGTTAAATTATAAAAAAACATTCTTCATAAAACTCATATACTGTGTTATGCCAAGTACAAAGTGCGGTGGGAGTGTATGACACCAGGATTCAAAAAGTCTCCCTGTGTCATTTACCACCCCTTACTGTGTAACATGGTGTATCCGTGTAGGGAGTATGAAACCAACCCACTCACAGTGTTGACTTGATTGGACTATTACCCTCCTACATGCAATCCTGGAGGATCTGGAGTACTTTAGGTACTCTCTTATAGAGTTCTGTGGGCACAAAAGACTGTTCCTAACTTTAGGAAATATTAGTGATTACATTGAATCAGCATAAATAACCATCAATGTCCCAAACAGTCAAAAAGAAGATATACATGTGGTCAAAATTGTTGGTACCCCTCGTTTAATGACAGAAAAACCCACAATGATCATAGAAATAACTTGAATCTGACAAAAGTAATAATTAATAAAAGAACTATGAAAATGAACAAATGAAAGTCAGACCTTGCTTTTCAGCCATGCTTCCACTGAATTTAAAAAAAAAAATAAATAAAACTCATGAAATAGGCCTGGACAGAAATGTTGGTACCCTTAACTTAATATTTTGATGCACAACCTTTTGAGGCAACAATTTTGACCACGTGTGCATACTGTATATACATAAAATAAGGAAAGAACAACAATAACAAACATTTGGATCCCTGCCAAAGTTATTACACTGTACTAGATTACTAGAGGGCAGACTCTTGAAAGCCCCCCGTAAATAATTCATGTGAATTGGTAATGGTGCTCCATGTATGGTGACTACTGTATGTATGGCATTGTGCAGTATGAAGAATTGGAATCAATGAAGGGCACCCAAATCCTGTTGCTTGCAAACAGGGATTACACATGGGTGCCAAGAGTCGGCCTCTCTCAAAGTTAAAATTGAGGGCTTATCCTAAGGATATCCCTTAAAATTACAGTCTTTTTCAACAAGGGATATATAGTGGAAGTAATATTGTGGATCCAACATTAATGGATATGATTTGAGTAAAACGTTCAAGAGATGAACACCCAAATGTTTAAAAGAAAATTCTCAAAAAGGGATGTGATAACAGGAAAGATGGAGGAACTATGTCTGCTCTAGATGGGGGTGGTGTTCTTCAATGTGTGGTCCTATTAATAGGTTTTGCTGTACTTGTCTTTTAAATATTGTCTTGGGTCCATAAACATTTGAGTTTTCTAAATCTTTTGCATTGTTCTAGCAAATTCTCTGAGTTTAAAGAGAGTCAGTGCCATCTAATGATCTTATTTCTGGTGCTTATATTCAGAATATGTAATAGGTCCTGTTTTTTGTATTTCTATTCTCATTGTTTTCCCATCGATGTGCATGAATCCTAGGTCTTCACATGACATGGTGGTTCTGGGGATCACAGTGATCTAAACCTAGAAATAGCCAGAGGCAGTGCCCAAGTTGTAACTTGTTTTATTTGAGGGGATTATAAGAGCACTAAAGACATTTTTTATAGTACACAATAGTGCTTTAGAACAACCATTGCATTTCATCATGAGTATTAAAGAAGAGTTTTCGCTTTACAATAATATACATATTTTTTAACCTGGTCTAAATACAGTTAATTTCCTGAATGTCACTTTTTTTATTTTCATGTTCCTGCACCCCTCCATTCCAGAGTTATGACCACCTCCTCTCTGTATGTAAATCTAGTCTTGTGAGCCCAAGGTAGCATGGTCTTCGAGAAGAATAACAGTTGAAGACCATGTCCCCTTGGCTAAGAAGTCTAGATTTATATACAGGGTAGAGGGGGCCTTATCTCAGGAAAGAAGAAGCACATGAATAAAAAATAATTTAAAAAAAAACGCCAGATTCAGTAGATCAGCATTTAGGCCAAGTAAAAAATAACTGAGATAACTATATCGAGGGACAGGGCCTCTTCATCATGTCATAATAATTGGTTTATTATATCATCTTTCCGGTTTATTTCTGATACTTTAGTAACGTCTTGTAAGCCATGGTTGTCACAGCGCTCTGCACGCCATTGCTTCTCCATATTTGCTATGTCTACAAACATTTTTATCATTTATCCTTAGCGCTGGTTAGATGACCTCTGGGATATATTGATGTTTGTGTTATGTCTGCTATAGCAGTCACAGCTGACGATCACACAAGATACACTAGATGCTTTTTCAGATTTGTTCTCTGCAGTATGTAAAAGGAAAGCTCCTGCGACACAAAAGTTACTGGAGTCAGACAGAAATCCGTATTATCTATGGAAAAACACAGAATTAATTATGGTCTAGACAAAATGAATGAAAACAAGAAGCCTAATGTATGACTCACGTAGAAATGAAAGGCTGCAAATTAGAGGCCATTTAAAGGAAAATAGTGTTTGGCTGCAAAGGAATTTTCAGACAATAGTCACATTTTAGATAAAAGTGCTCAATATGTGATATGGCACCGCAGATGGAAGAATGTCGCAGTGATGAGCCGCAGCTGCCGGTAGACATGCACTGCTTTCATCTGATTTACAGACTTATTGATGCTTGGCTTCTTATGTAACTGATGGTCTGTGCCCGGCTGAGGATTACACACAGGGACTTGCCGTGATCTTAGACCCATTCACTACAGGTGTGGAGGCTTAAACCTCCTCGGTTGCCTCAGATGTAAACAGGAAAAGTCAGTAAATTATGTGTGCTACACCAGAATCCATCCTCCATGGATAATTCTATTGTGCATCTGCTGACATCCCCACCCTTCAATTCTACACGAAATAACAATATTACAGAAACATGCTGTTTTATGGAGAACTGATATTGTACTGTGCCAGGTCCCCCTAATGTTTAGTTGGGGGGCAGAACTGGCACTAGGTACCAAACCAGTAAATATAAGACTTGGTTATTGATTGATTTTAAAGATTTCTATACCGCAGAGGTTCTAACTGATGAATTGTTTACTACAGACCACCCATAGAAGACAGTCAAACGCTCCTGACCCCGGTAGTATCCTGTGGACCACCTGGCGCATTGATGACAAGACCGGTCATAATAACAATGCACCATTGTACAGAAACAAACGAAGAAGATTGGAAGATACAACTTAAAGAACAGTCTGTGCAAGGACAGTGGGAGGTGAGACATGTCATTTTTTATCTCACCATCTATCTAACCCGTATCTATCTATCTATCTATCTATCTATCTATCTATCTATCTATCTATCTATCTATCGATCTATCTATCATCTATCATCTATCTATTCTATCTATGTATCTTTTGACAGGTACATTGATGCAATGGCACAGATAATGAGGAGACAGTGGTACTTAACTAACAATTATTTATTTGATTAACACCATTATAAAGGTACCTGGTGCCTATGGCACAATATCATAGTAACATAGTAACATAGTTAGTAAGGCCGAAAAAAGACATTTGTCCATCCAGTTCAGCCTATATTCCATCATAATAAATACCCAGATCTACGTCCTTCTACAGAACCTAATAATTGTATGATACAATATTGTTCTGCTCCAGGAAGACATCCAGGCCTCTCTTGAACCCCTCGACTGAGTTCGCCAATATCAAATGTAATGAAATGAATAGTGGCAATACCATGAAATATGGCAAATTAATAACACGATACTATGGCTAAACAGGATATTTATATAATACAACATACAATATTAGTTACACACCACCACTCTATATTCACAACTAAGCACCTATTGTCATGAGTAACTTCTCGGTCCTTGTTCCTCAACCTAGGGTGCGTCACTGTCAATAACGCCCCCTTCGCCACTCCCCGACTAATATGAAGTGCCGTATAGGCCCCTACAGGAGCCTACATTACTCACCGTTAGGCTACAAGTTTTGCATTGTTAGGTCACTCGATACACCCGACACCCTGGCTGCCTTCATTTTCTGAAGCATCGCCCCAATTCTTTCCCTCCCCACGTGTATCGTACATTTGCATCAGGGTTGTGGCTCATACAAATGTCCATCTCCAGCAACCTGGACTTGGGTCTCTCATCTGTGTCTGGTCTCTTGGGTCTGCATTCGGGTTTGGTCTCTTGGATCTTTATGTTGCCATTTTACTTGGATCCGCTGCACCCTGTTAGTGCAATTGTATTGAGGCCCATTTAGACAGGTAAGCACCTCTGCCTGTTTTTGGTTTGTTTTCTTGAATATTGGAGGATTTTTTCCTCTTTTTGTGGTTTTCATGTTAGAGTATGACTGGCAAACGTAAGGACCCTTGACGCGGGTTGCCAGCTTACATATTTTGGCCAGAATATCAACCAATACCTTACATATATTGATATGTTTTTTTTTGCACATTGAATTTTTTTCAGGGTGCAGTTGAGCCCAAATGGTTCTGTACACTGTGGCCTCTGTTCACACAGGATGCATCATAGTTAGCACTGGGCAGCCCGCCATAGTGCGTCATTAATAGGCTGAGAACCAGATGCTCTGCATTCCTTGTGTGAACATTGCCACATACAGAGTATATTTTTTTGCATTGGTGTGCCACACGGCCAATCCCTGATTTAAGGCTGGCTGTTTCATTTGGAATTGCACCTGTGCAGTTGCCATTTTACTTGGGTCCGCTGCACCCTGTTAGTGTAGTTGTATTGAGGCCCATTTAGACAGGTAAGCATCTCTGCCTGTTTTTGGTTTGTTCTCTTGGATCTTTACTCTGGTCTGGTCACTTGAGTTTTTCACTTGGGTCTAGTTTCTGATTTTCACTCGGGTCTGGTCTCTTGGATCTTCACCTGGGTCTGGTCTCTCAGATCTTCTCTCAGGTCTGGTGTCTCGGATCTTCACTCAGTCTGGTCTCTCTGATCTTCACTCGGGTCTGGTCTCTCAAATTGTCACTCAGATCTGGTCTCTGATCTTCACTCAGGTCTGGTCTCTCGGATCTTCGCTCGGGTCTGGTCTGTTGGATCTTCACTCGGGTCTGGTCTCTCATATCTACTTGGGTCTGGTCTCTCAGATCTTCACTTAGGACTGGTCTCTCAGATCTTCACTCAGGTCTGGTCTCACGGATTTTCACTCGGGTCTGGTCTCTTGTAATGGTGCCTATAAGACAAATCTGCTGCTCACAAGACCATCTTGCTACAGGTCCAGAAGATGACACTCTTCTTCTTTTCAGCCTTCCTGGGCCTTTTATAATTATCTATTGCACCATAGCTGTCACCTGACCTGGCCTGTCCTCCAATCTCTTCCCTCAGAAGATGTGTACTTTGCTCTATAGTTCCTACTAATGTAGGAACTCTCTATGCTTTCTCCTTTCTTAGCATCTTTAGTCATCAGATGGCGATGTTCATTCATTACTATGTGTTTCTTCTCACTCGTTCATCCCATTACATATCTACATATCCATATATCCATCTATCTATAAATCTATCTATCCATCTTTCTTTCCCATTTGTATACTTCCTATCTGTCTGTCGGTCAGTCTGCCTCTCTATTATTGGTATAAAGCGAAGATGATCAAATCAATTCGCAGGTCACATCGTATTCTGTGGCCATCAGACAGGATTCCTTCGAACCTTCAAATCAGAAGTGGCTGCAAGGATTCCAGCAGGTAGAAGGTGGTTTGCAGGGCTTTCATCTGGTGGCAAAGGACTACCAATTGTATCACTTGACCAGGGACCTGCGAGTCGATTTGCTCATCTCTAGTATACATGCATTAGTACATTGTGTATTTGTTTGTAATTTTATTAACTGCCAGTCTTTTTTTCCTTGTTTCTTCATTATGTTTTTATCTGTCCATTTCCAATTATTATTTCCTGTAAAGCAGCTCATTAGGATCCATATTACACATGCCCTGCACTATTATGCTGGATAGAACTCAGATAACTATATAACCATATGATATCTAAGTCTGGCTCAGTAGAAACACAGCTTGTCTAAGTGTTGCAGCCCTAATATTGGCTATACCATCAAGCTGGGACTTGGCTTAATTTGCAAATGGCAAATCAGAAGCCCTCTTATTTTTGTAACATAAATCTATAGCCACATTTGTGGATATACAGTACTAGCTATTGAACCCGTTCTATGCCCGGGTGGCGAGCATTTATATTGGTATATGGTCTCCATCCTGGTATGTGCTGCTCCCATCCTGCGCCTCCATCCTGTCATGTGCTGCTCCCATCCTGCGCCCCCATCCTGTCATGTGCTGCTCCCATCCTGCGCCACCGTTCTGTAATTTGCTGCTCCCATCCATATGCCCCATACGCTGCTCCATAAAGGTTAATGGCCCCCATAAGATGCTCCATAGTATATGCCTCATATGCTGCTCCATTATGGTTGATGGCCCCCATAAGATGCTCCATAGTATATGCTTCGTATGCTGCACCATTATGGTTGATGGCCCCCATAAGATGCTCCATAGTACATGCCCCGTATACTGCTCCATTATGCTTGATGGCCCCCATAAGATGCTCCATGGTATTATATGCCCCGTATACTGCTCCATTATGGTTGATGGCCCCCATAAGATGCTCCATAGTACATGCCTCATATGCTGCGCCATTATGGTTGATGGCCCCCATAAGATGCTCCATAGTATTATATGACCCGTATGCTGCTGCGATATATAAAAAAAAATAACATACTCACCTATCGTCGCTGGGCACCAGGTGCTGGGGGGCCTGAGCAGGCAGGGACACCAGCGCGCTGTGGGGGTCAGGTGCCGGAGTCGCCGCTAGCTCAGGCCCCTGACACTTGCTATAGTCACCTGTCCCGTTCCAGTGCTGCGTGCCACTCCGTCTGGCTGTGACTGTTCAGTCAGAGGGCGGCGCGCATTAAGCGCGTCATCGCGCCCTCTGAACTTAACGTCACAGGCAGAGGATCCGGAACACGGAGCGGCGCACAGCGCTGGAATGGGACAGGTGAATATAGCTCATACTCACCCTCCTGGCACGTCCCTGCTTCTCCGTTGGAGATTGTGGTGTGCGTTTAGTGCTTACGCATACCACGATCTCCTGGGAGCGTCACTCTGTGGGGTCCAGACTGCGCCGGCGCTTGCGCTTGCGCAGTCTATAAAGGCTTCGGAAAGAGTGACGCTCCCAGCGTTATATTATAGATTACAATTTTGAACAACCTCTATATTACAAAATAATTGCTATTCTGGCCCCTGATACATTGGTGACTAAAAATGTTAGGTAAAGACTAATACATAGGTTGAGAATATGTTTATTCGGGGGATTCCTCAAATTTTTTTGCTATTTTTTTAAATGTTTTTCTATGGACTTCAAGGGAAAAAAAATCTAAATATTGGCCGTTTTCTTCATTTTCCCTGCATCTACTGGCTGATTTACTACATATGAACTACTATTTGGTTCAGTTAGACTGTTGTACTTGCCATTGCTGACACCCAGTGGCCAAACTTTGTAATTGCAGTAAGTTAGTATTTTGATTATGTTAATAAAACAAAGTAGATGTTTACAAAAGTGTACTGGATTAACGCAATACTATAAAGGGATTGTCTAATCTTTTTAATAAGTGAAATTGCAAAGTTTTTGAAAAAAACAAGCAACTTTGCAATTTAACTTTTAATAAAACTCCTCTCTTTTCTCAAGAAGAGAGGTAATTTTGATTATTTTAATTTTGTATTATTTACTTCTCATTGCATAGGTTACATCTGCAGTCTAATAGTGGTGGCTGGTAATGCAGTCAAAGGGTGCAGCTCTTGGAAAATCATTGCTATAGAGTTTAAGTGCTTTTCTGGTGCTGCTGAATCACTGGATCCTGCCAGTCTGCGGTCCCCTGTGCTCATCTTATGCTGTAGAAGGCACAATCCAAAATGCTTGCAGCTTAGGATAGTGCACAGCTTGGGGCAACGCACAGCCATGCTGCTATATCAAGCTGTCAATCATTTAAGAGTGCACCGCTCCCTCGCAAATAGGAAGCTGGGAGGAAGTGGAGCGGTGCGCTTCTGAATTATGAAGATGAGAACAGCCAAGGCAATAATCATAATAAGTGGTAGTACTGTACATGTGGCTCCCACTATACATTCTCAAAACCAAGGCAGGTCAACCATGCTGGAGCTTTGTGTTAGATAATTATATTGTCTGGCAACCACTTTTTTCTTCTCCTTTCATTGATTTTTACACATTTTCAGCTTGTAGTTATTCCCCAGTATTAGTGATGGGCGAGTATACTTGTTTCTCGGGTTTTCCTGACACTCGGGTGTCCTCTGAGTATTTTGGCGTGCATGGAGATTTAGTTTTTGCCGACACAGCTTCATGACTTGCGGCTGCTGGACAGCCTGAATGCATGGATACCCTAACAAACAGGCAATCCATGCATGTATTCAGGCTGTCCAGCAGCCACAAATCATGCAGCTGTGTCGGCAAAAACTAAATCTTCATGCACGCCAAAATACTCAGAGGACACCTGAACGTGCTCGGGAAAGCCCGAGCAATGAGTATGCTTGCTCATCACCACCCAGTTTGTCTTTATGAAGAATCACAGCCAATTAATACATTCAACAATATGTACAAGACAATGTCACTGAAATATATTGTATCTACTATTTAGGATCTTAATAAAGTTAAAAACCTTTTACCAAATTGTTCACACTGAACTGAACAACCAATAAAATAGTTGCTGCAGAGCAGAATAAAAAATTTTTTTTTTAATTTTGCCTCTCCGCTGCAGAAATATTAGCAATTAAGTTATTTGCCACATAATGAGTTACTTTTTAAATTCCAAGTGGTTGTTATCATAGATGTCACTTAGGGCGTGTACTTCTTCTCCCTGTACGATGCTGAACAATTATAAGCAGTTATCAACACTTAAAGGAAATAAAAAGAAGCTTAATGCAGGTTTCACAGTGTGTAACGATATAGGTCTGATCTCCTGGTCTAACTTCCGCCATAAGTGGAGGGCCAGTGCAACTGAGCATAGCTGTGTCACATCACAAACCTTTTATCAGCTCTCCCGATTACTGAGTGTGTCAGTAATCACACTTACACCCTTGAAATTGTTCCGGAAAATTATTTCAATTACATATGTTTGTTTTGTTATACACATGTTTATTTTCTTTGTGTGTTTTGGAAAAACACACAAAAACAAACAGAGAAAAAAAGGCAAATTGGACGGCATTTCACATGGATAAAATTGTTGGCACCCTCAACTTAATATTTGGTTGCTCAAGCTTTGGAATAAATAACTGCAGCCAATCACTTCCTATCACCATCAACATGCTTCTTACACTTCTCAACTGGAATTTTGGACCACTCTTTTTTTGCATACTGCTCCAGGTCTCTTATATTTGAAAAGTGCCCTCTCCCAACAACAATTTTAAGATCTCACCACAGGTGTTCAATTGAGTTTAGATCCAGACTCATTGCTGGCCATTTTAGAATGCTGAGTGCTTTTTTCCATCGATTTCCAATTGCTTCTTGAACTATGTTTAGGGTCAGTCATTGTTGTGCTGGAATACCGAAGACCTAGGATGCAAATGCAGCTTTCTGACACAGGGCAATACATTGGAATCCAAAATCCTTTAGTAACCTTCAGATTTCATGATGCTATGCACACAGTCAAGGCACTCAGTGCCAGAGGCAAGAAAAAAATCCTTAAATATTTTGAACCTCCACCATATTTGATTGTAGGTGCTGTGTTCTTTTTTTTGTTGGCATCATTCTGTTTTCGTAAATGGTAGAATGATGTGCTTTACAAAAAAGCTCTATCTTGCTCTCATCTGTAAACAGGACGCTTTCCCAGAATGAGTTTAGTCTACTCTTGTATATTTTGGCAAACTGTAGTCAAGCTATTACAGGTCCTTCTCAAAAAATTAGCATATAGTGTTAAATTTCATTATTTACCATAATGTAATGATTACAATTAAACTTTCATATATTATAGATTCATTATCCACCAACTGAAATTTGTCAGGTCTTTTATTGTTTTAATACTGATGATTTTGGCATACAACTCCTGATAACCCAAAAAACCTGTCTCAATAAATTAGCATATTTCACCCATCCAATCAAATAAAAGTGTTTTTTAATAACAAACAAAAAAACCAACAAATAATAATGTTCAGTTATGCACTCAATACTTGGTCGGGAATCCTTTGGCAGAAATGACTGCTTCAATGCGGCGTGGCATGGAGGCAATCAGCCTGTGACACTGCTGAGATGTTATGGAGGCCCAGGATGCTTCAATAGCGGCCTTAAGCTCATCCAGAGTGTTGGGTCTTGCGTCTCTCAACTTTCTCTTCACAATATCCCACAGATTCTCTATGGGGTTCAGGTCAGGAGAGTTGGCAGGCCAATTGAGCACAGTAATACCATGGTCAGTAAACCATTTACCAGTGGTTTTGGCACTGTGAGCAGGTGCCAGGTCGTGCTGAAAAATGAAATCTTCATCTCCATAAAGCATTTCAGCCGATGGAAGCATGAAGTGCTCCAAAATCTCCTGATAGCTAGCTGCATTGACCCTGCCCTTGATGAAACACAGTGGACCAACACCAGCAGCTGACATGGCACCCCACACCATCACTGACTGTGGATACTTGACACTGGACTTCAGGCATTTTGGCATTTCCTTCTCCCCAGTCTTCCTCCAGACTCTGGCACCTTGATTTCCGAATGACATGCAAAATTTGCTTTCATCAGAAAAAAGTACTTGGGACCACTTAGCAACAGTCCAGTGCTGCTTCTCTGTAGCTCAAAAGTGGCTTTACCTGGGGAATGCGGCACCTGTAGCCCATTTCCTGCACACGCCTGTGCACGGTGGCTCTGGATGTTTCCACACCAGACTCGGTCCACTGCTTCCTCAGGTTCCCCAAGGTCTGGAATCGGTCCTTCTCCACAATCTTCCTCAGGGTCCGGTCTCCTCTTCTCGTTGTACAGCGTTTTCTGCCACATTGTTTCCTTCCAACAGACTTACCATTGAGGTGCCTTGATACAGCACTCTGGGAACAGCCTATTTGTTGAGAAATTTCTTTCTGGGTCTTACCCTCTTGCTTGAGGGTGTCAATGATGGCCTTCTTGACATCTGTCCGGTCGCTAGTCTTACCCATGATGGGGGTTTTGAGTAATGAACCAGGCAGGGAGTTTATAAAAGCCTCAGGTATCTTTTGCATGTGTTTAGAGTTAATTAGTTGATTCAGAAGATTAGGGTAATAGGTCGTTTAGAGAACCTTTTCTTGATATGCTAATTTATTGAGACAGGTTTTTTGGGTTATCAGGAGTTGTATGCCAAAATCATAAGTATTAAAACAATAAAAGACCTGACAAATTTCAGTTGGTGGATAATGAATCTATAATATATGAAAGTTTAATTGTAATCATTACATTATGGTAAATAATGAAATTTAACACTATATGCTAATTTTTTGAGAAGGACCTGTATATGTCTCTGTGTCAGCAGTGGGTTCCTCCTAGGTCTAAACATGTGCAATTGCAATAATTTTTGGGGAGAAATACTTCATTTTCTGGAACAATTTTAAGGGCACCAACACTTTCAGCCATTACTGTATGCCTTCTCTGCTCAAGCAACTTGTACTTACCTTCATGCCACCTCTGATCCTCATAAGATCTCCTTCTTTACTCCCCTCTTATTTCTTCTTCCCACAACCGCATCCAAGACTTCTCCTGTGCTTCCCCCATACTCTGGATCTTTCTACCCCAACACATCAGACTCTCACCTACCTCAACCTACTAAACTGCCGCACAACCAGCTCTACCCTCTCCTAGTGTATCCTCACCCATCCCCTGTAGACTGTAAGCCCTCACAGGCAGGGTCCTCCCTCCTTCTGTACCTGATAGTGCCTTGTTTTTTGCTCATGTTTATTGTTTTTGTCTATATTTGCCCCCTTTTCACATGTAAAGCGCCATGGAATAAATGGCGCTATAAAAAATGTATAATAATAATAATTATATTACTTGCTCTGTAGTGAGATTAGTGCTGCATTACATGTCACATATCTCACCTGCCTGATGTAGACTACTTCTGAGTAAGTTGTAAAGACACCGTGCTCTTATCTCATTGCACAATAAGAACAAGTTGAACACAAAAGACAAAATTGTGATTACCAACACATCTCTGAATAGACATGACAGTGCTAGTAGAGGAGAAAAGCTGATGGAAGGGGTTGTAATGTGACACAGCTAAAGTCAGCTGCGCTGCCCCTCCCCACACACTGACTTGTACAGGAGGTTACAGCAGGATATTATAGCTGTATCATTTCATGTTGCATACTGAGGAACCTAAGCTACGTTGAGGGTGTATTCTTCTTTCCTTTGAGTGTTTGTGCCTGCTTATGATTAGTTAGCATCATACAGATAGAAGAAGTACATGCCTCTAGTGAAAACTATCTGATAACAACCACCTGTATTTAAAAAAATTAACTCATTTCGTGCCAAAGATTTTTAATATTTCCACAACAGAAAGGCAAAGTTAAAAATAAGTTAATTATGATGATTTTTTTTCTCACTTGTCATATGTCTACATTTCATATATAATTAGTTTTTTTTTAAAGTAGCAGCTAGATGCTATACTGTGGCTCCATATGACATCAGATTTTTTTTACACAAACATAGACTTGAATGGGTGAGTCTAACACGATTTAAGGAACAAACTAGAATATGACGTGATTTTTTTTCACATGCAGATTGGGTCAGTGAAAAAAATTGTTCACTTTCACTGTCCCATTGAATAACATTGGTCCAAGTGCTGTCCTTTGTTTTCACAGATAGGGACAAAAATACAGTCACGTGAACGAGACCTTAATGAGTAACACTTTATTGGAGAATTGCTACTTAATACAATTTGATACTCTGTACAGCATTTTCCTAGTAGGCATTCATTATTTCGACAACTGAAATGATTTTACATATTACTCAGTGCATTTATGCAAAATACATTGTATTTTTAGGGAAAATGTTCCTTTTTACGCGCAGAGTTCAGATTTAGAACTGAATTATATTTGTCTCTTCTACAACTGGCAGATATTATCTTGTTTCCTAATGTCATTTTGCTTGTGAGCTAAATTTAATCTGTAAACTCTTGGAGCAGTCGCTGATTGACTTCTGAATATATTAAGGCTTGTGTTGTTTTTCATGAATTAATATAATGTATCAGTGGAAAAGGAAGCAGCGCTATCTCAAAATCGCTTCCTCTGATTTGCTTTCATTAAAGCTTCTATTGTATGCAATGTGAATATTCAGATCCATGTTGGTGTCTATATTTTACCACTACCAGCTGAGTGGTTTTCTGAAATTATAAGGCATCAAATTTAGAAATGAATGCAAAAGCACCAACTATCTACTGAGATATTTCTCCATTATTAAAATCTTTCACAGAGATTGCTAAATTTGAATTACGGTATTTTAATTTTTCAAGAGGACTTTACCATAGATTGCAGATTTAGTATAAAAGGTCGTAAAGAAGGGATTCATTTAAAGGAACATGAGGCAATTCTGATGCACTATGTTTTAGCTAGTGCAGGATCTGCGGGGGAGAAACTTGGCTAGAATTGTCTCTATGTCGTTCTTTGTATCCTTATATCATGTACCGCCCCTGCAGATCCTTCAGCTTCATCACTTTTACATTTTAGCACTTTTTATGTTTACCTGGCCGTATCATCATAATGTAGCCACTGCTAAAAGGAACATATAGAATTTCTTCTTTGGGACGTTCATAATATTTTCCCTTATAGAAGTATCTATGTAGAGCTACAATTCTTCTCAAGTCATATTTGCTCACATATATATTGTGACAGGGTCACTGGCATAGGGTATGAAGGAAGATATGTGTCACTGCGCATTTTAGTTTCAATGATGTGAAACCAGAGTCGTTTTCCTCCAGCACACTATGTGTTGAGAGGGTTAAGTTATGTTATGGGCTGGTTTTAGTGGATCTTCATAGAGCAGGTGGGAGGAGGTCCACCGTATCTGCACCTGCAGAGTCCTGACAGGACCTGGGTGATGTCAGGGTCATATGATCATCACATGGGGTGTTTAAAACCTGGCCATGAGAGTCAGTGGGGTGGTGTGTTGGGAGAGGTGGAACTCCCATGTAGCTCCTGGAGGAGCTAAGGACACTGTGCATGTTGACTGCAGTGAAGCCTGCAGGGCAAGGGCTCTGTTTAAAGGGAATCTGTTACCCCAAAAATGGCCTATAAACTATGGCCACCAGCATCAGGGGCTTATCTACAGCATTTTGTAATGCTGTAGATAAGCTCCTGATGTATCCTGAAAGATAAGAAAAACAGGTTATATTATACTCACCCAGGGGCAGTCCGGCTGCGGTTCGGTCCGATGAGTGTCACGGTCCGGGTCCGGCGCCTCCTATCTTCTCATGATGACGTCCGGCGCAGGTGTACTTTGTCTGTCCTGTTGAGGGCAGAGCAAAGTACTGCAGTGCGCAGGCGCCAAGAAAGGTCAGAGAGGCCCAGCGCCTGGTTTTGTTTTACCATTATGCCAGAAAGGCTCTGGTTATTTCTCCTGAGCCCAGCTGAAGTTTATGCTGTCCATAATAATAATAATAATTATAATCTTTATTTGTATATAGCGCTAACATATTCCACAGCGCTTTACAGTTTGCAGTCCCTAATGGGGCTCACAACCTGAATAATGGGGCTCACAATCTACTAGCAGGTGAACTACGACCAGCACGGTTCCTGTGTCTACCTGGTAAAGCAGCTGAGTGAGTCAACCCCTCATAATGCAAACATGTAACATATTTGTGTGTCTTCTAGGACACTAAATTGGAGTGCATAGGCCAGTGGATTTAATTCTAGTGCATAACAACATACAATATTACATTTGGGAATTCTTTGTATTTGTATTTTCTATTGCAGCCTCAAGTCTCCTTTCTCTACATCTGAGCTCCTATCTTGTGTTTTATTAGTTATCAATAATCAACCTATATTTTATTATAGGATGTTGTGGTTGTCGGAGAAGAGAACTTTACAACACCTTGCTACATTCAGATGGACTCCGAAGCCTGTCACATACTCACAGAAACATTAAGCACCTATGCACTGGTGGGACAATCTACTAGCAAATCATCAGCCAAAAGACTGAAATTAGCTATTTTTGGGCCAACATCCTGCACATCCCTGGAGTACAATATCCGTGTTTACTGCTTAGATGACACTCAGGATGCACTAAAGGTACGTACTGTTTTCATCTTCAATAGCTTTAGTTTACATAGGTGGAAACTATCTGTATCTGTAAGATAGGTTAGTTTTAATGGTCCAGTGTTGCAATATTTCAGCAGATAGTGTTAACCTTTCTGAAGAAGAAAAAATGCTTGAGAAAGGTTGACACTAGTGACCGAAACATCACCAGAATGGGCTATTAAAACGAAACTATTTTTTATATTTTTGGAGTCTCCATATGTTACCCTAAAAACAAAACTGATCAGCACAAACAAACAGAATGATGCATCTGTGAACAAATGCAAGCTGCAGGAACCACAACATATACAGTGCTATGCAAAAGTTATAGACAAGTGTAGAAAAAATGCAGCAAAGTAAGCAGAATTTAAAAAAACAGAAGTGTTAATAATTGATATTTTGTATCAATTATTAAAATGCAAAGTGAATGTTAAAAAGAAAAAAACATCAATGAGCAATATAGCCACCCTTCTTTTCAGTAACAGTCATAAGTCTCCCATCCAACTAGTCTATCAGTTTCTTAATCTGTTGACGATCAACTTTTTGAGCAGCACTATCCACCGCCTCCAGACACTATTTAGAGAGGTGTACTGTTTTCCTTCACTGCATGTCTCCCACTTAGGAAGGGTGCACAAATTCACAATAGGTTTTAGGTCAGGTAAGGTAGGGGCCATGTCATTATTCTTTCATCTTCATGGCAATTACTGGCTAGCCAAGCAGTGGAGTACTTGGATGTATACAATGAAATATTGTCCTGCATAAGAATCATAGTTTTCTTCAAAAAATGCAGATGTTTTCCTGCACCCCTCCCCAACTTGCTGGCATCTGATTGAAAATGGAGGTCTGTGCCTGTCACTGATTCAGTCATGGGCCCTTGCATCTGGTCCATCAAGAGTCACTGTCATCTCATCAGACCATAAAACCTATGAGAAATCTATTTTCAGATATTTCTTGACTCAGTCTTGATGTTTCAACTTGTGTGTGTTGTTCTGTGGTGGTCTGGTTTCAGCCTTCCTCACCTTAGCCTTGTCTCTGAGCACTGAACACCTTGAACTTTTGGACACTCCAGGGAGGTTGGAGTTCTGGAATCTGACAACACTGGAGAATAATGAGTTCCTGGTCCTGTCACATTTGACTCTTCTCAAATCTTTGGCGGTTAATATGTGCCTTTTTTTCTTAATACGTTAAGTGACCCGGTATACTATTTTCTTCAAAACTTTTGATGGTTCTGTGATCAGGCACCAATATCTTAGCAAATTTTTTGAGAGTGCTGCAACCCCTCTTTGAGACTTTTAACAATTTTTGAATCACTTAAATTTCTTTTTTACACTAATTTGCCTGAGGAAACAAGCTACACTAATTTGCCTGAGGAAACAAGCTGCCTAATAATTCAGCACACCCTGATAAAGGGAGTTGTATCCTTAGGCCGCATCCTACATCACCTGATCTGCTACATCCAAGAAGCATTTAAGTTTATACAGATTGTCGTTGGAAAGTATGCATGAAAATGATGATATGGTCATAATACTCACTTGTCTAATAATTGTACACAGTGTATATATGAACCCATGTATCATTTATCAGAGACTTCAATATGTCTGTTGTGTCATTAGCGTTCATGTTTGAAAGACTAGACTTGTCATAGGGAATTCCTCATGGGTGGACCTAATCAACAGCTGCCCTTACTCCCGGTGAAAGAGTGGCTATCTTACATTTTTTATTGTCTGTCATATGACAGCTGACTTATATTCATTTTCTTACAATCTAAAAGATTACTGTATCACTTTTGAGGTTGGGTTATCAATAAATTATCTGCAACACAGTTTTTATATGTTAAAGGTCTGCATACTGATGTGAAGCAGTTGCCTCCTCTTGTCATTTTTGGGCAAGTCTCCTAAGTTGTATGCAGTGTTGAAGCAATATTTCATTGCAACACAACACTGCAACACAAACAACAACAAAAAGCTATAAAACCAAGTTTAAAACATGACTCCCATTTGGAAATGTTATTTCTTTGCCCCAGTCTACCTGTTATCAATTGACTATCCAGCTGCAACCATTTACTCTCGAGAAGGAAATCAGTGCAACATGAAACTACCGCATCAGCTCCACTTGCATAAAGATCAATCCTATTAGTGCACGTCAGGGAAGATATTGGCAGGTGACATATTTTATCTGGTTCTTAAAGCTAACCAAGCAGTATAATGTCTACAGATCCAAGCAAGCAATGAATCCCTCTGATGAGAGCTAATAAGATAGGAGCATTCACCTTGACTTGTATCACCATAAAATAATCCTGAAGTAAATAAAAAATAAAAAGATAGCTATATTAATATATACAGTTATACATACATGCACACAGATCAAAAGCAAGCAGCAGGCTATGTGGCAAAAATAGGAAAGACTTTTTGAAACTTATGGCTTAAAGGATTTGTCTGGCCTTAAGATACAAGTCTGCAGTCACTGTATGTGGCTGCAGACTTGTGAATCCTAACATTGCTCACACTGCGCACTGTAAGAATTCTCCGGCGCCAGGAGCGGAGAGCACATGACAGCATGTGGGCGATTTGCATACGTGCCAACTAGACGTGCGCGGCCTCACTAAATGCAAGTGCATTCAGCAAGGAACCATCTAGTTGGAATGTGGTCAGAAGTAAGCAAATCACATACTTGCGTTCACATGACCACCCGCTCCCGGCACCAGCAACGAAGAATCACAGAGAATTCACAAGTCTGCTGTCACCTAGAATATTTTCAGAGTTGTACACCAAGGCCAGACAAACCTTTTAAAGCACCACTCCATTTTTTGTTTGTTTTTCAATCATTTTGAGGGATCAAGTATGTATGTGTAATGCATATAGATACATGCTCACCTGTCGGCATGTTCACTTGTTTTCAGCCCCGTTCCTGTTGTTTCTGCACCACGTAATGGCTTTGTAACCCACTGGATCACTGTATGTTCCAGAAGTCGCTCTTATCAATACAAGTCTATGAGACTAAACAGTCTTGTTCTGAACTCCCATAGACGTGCGTTGAGAGGATTTTAAAAAGTGACCTCTACTTCACACAGTGACGCTTGACTGGTCACAACTGGAATCACGTGGTGCCAGAGCGATGGCTACCAATAAGTATGTGACTACATGCATTATATGTACATTTGTGAGCCCTAACAAAGGGATAATAAAAAAAAGAAAAACAAATGCTGGAGTAGTGCTTTAAATAAAAGACCCCTAACTTAGTTTAGACCCCAGACCAAACTACATACTTATCCTCCTAGCTCTCAGCTCTCAATTCAGCCATTAGAAATTGCATAATATCATTTCTGTGACTTTACCAATTTCTTCTATTAGATACAGTATATGAGGTAAGGGGAGATCATAACCATTAATTTTGGTTACCCTATGGTCAGGACAGCACAGCTCTCCCTCATATGCTTTTGTTTTGGAACTACAAATGATGGCATGTCGCATGTACTTCGGACAAGGCATTCTATGCATTATAGTTCTATAACTAAGGATACATTGGATGGCCTCATTTCTAAAAATGGTGTATAAAAGAATAACCATAAAACCAATTATACACAATAGTATTAAACCACCCCGCCACCAAGCTGCAAACAATATTCTGCGACTCTGAGGGTTTAGCCCTGCACTGTGACTGCTCTATACTGACCTATTTTATTATTATTATTATTTTTTTTTTTTTAACCATGAAACCCTAGAACTAGGCTAATAGCTAAATGTCACAGTGTGACAATGTGATGGAGGCTAAAAACAGGGTGACTCCCCGTAAATCTGGGTGAGTTGATATGTCTGCATACATACATAAATACTTTGATTTAGCTAATTATTGTGGTTTATGAAATAGGATATAAGGCAACGAGACATAATACTATTGACTGAGCCTGCCTGATAAGGTCACAAGGTTTGCACTCAATTGCTAAATTACTGATTTATTCCACTTACTACTTTTTAATAGAATCTCGGGATTGTAGCATCTTGAAGATGTTATTGCTGCAGGTGACAAAGCAATTTTAAGAACTGAGCCTTTACAATTGGAACTTTGAAATTTACTTGCACTTTTACTGTCTGCAAATTGTTTCCAAGTTTGTTACTTCTTGTAAATTACACTAATGAATATTTTAGCTGAAATGTTCAGCTGGGAAAAATCTGCTAAAACATACCGTAATCGCTTATTATAATTTCACATAAAGGAAAATTGGGTATGCTGTATGCTTTCCAAGCTAACTGATAAGCTTTTATTTCCAAAACTTATAGGAAGTGTTGCAACAAGAAAGGAAAGTTGGGGGACAATTATTGGACGAGCCTAAGACTCTTCATTTTAAAGGAAGTACTCATAACCTTCGCCTCTCCATTCATGACATCCCCCACTCCCTATGGAAAAGCAAACTGTTAGCCAAATATCAGGTAAGTTTCTGCTAGATACTATGGTCTATTATGATCAATTATCAAGAGGCTTCCAATGAACTTAGATTTCATATCACATAAACTATTTTACAAAAGTCTAAAGAAAGGCACCATCTAAAATAATGTAGATTCATTTTTATGAATATTATCATCTTTACAACTAAAAGATTGGCTGTGCTAGGAACGTCTGGTTCCTCATGACAATACTTCCCTTACCTGGCACCTGGTAGTGCTCAGTGTTCCAAAGAAAAAATGCTCTTCAAAGAGAATCTGTCAACACATTTTTGCTAACATTATTCCAGCAATGTATAGCTTACTAGGTTGCTTGCTGCAGTTTTGAGAGAATCACTGTCTTATCTGCTTCAGATCTACCAGTTTACCCACTGATTGGCAGCTTTCTGTGTACACTGTGCATAGGCAGAAAGCTGGTGAGAGCAGAGTTATATAGAATTCATGAATATGGAACACTACTGTGGAGACATGAGGTTCAGTGGGTACCCTCATCCACTGGCCCGACTGTCTTTAGAAAGACCACATGAACCAGAGCTCATCTCACCAAACACCCATATTCCTTTCCCATGAGCAGAATACTACTCACCTTTCCACTGGCTCATCGCGAATTAAAACATCTGTGACTACGGGGCTTCAAAGGCCAACTACCCCAACCAGTGGCACCTCGCTGTTGGTGGGCACCCACAGAGAGGAGGTAGCAGTAAACTTAGGAACCTGACAGAGTACTTTAACGTATGTGGCCAGGTGACCTGATTGTCCCAACTTGGATTCTCCAAACACCTTTAATGGTTCAGTGATGGTTAATGGAACAGATCTTTATTCCTCCAGCTGGGGCCATGGTCCCTTAAGCTGACTTCCTGTAGAGTATAAAATCTTTATTAAGGCATTTCTCCACAGCATTGGGGGAAGGTGGGGGGGAGATCATCTCTCATTGTTCAAGTGTTCAAATAACCTGCATAGGACAACAAGCTGCATGGACTGATGCAATGGGTAATCAACATATTAACAAACATTGATTGTTAAATTATCCTGTCCCTTTGTTTCCCAAGGATAGTAGCACAATAAGCTGCAAGGACTGATACAATTGGTAAAAAGCAGCCATTCAACAATTCACAAACATGAATTCAATCTACAACAAGTCAACATTCAGACATATGAACAATGGCTCATAACCCTGGGCCTATTAAATATACATCTGGCATAATTAAGAATAAATGCTGTGTCATCACAACTACCTGGCAGCAAGTTTACTTGTACTAGTGATAATCTCCTGTTTCTAAAACAGTGATTTTATCAAAACAACAGCAAGCAGACCAGTAAATAACACATTAGTAAAAACTGTGTCTCTGTCTCTGTATTTTGCAGTTTTCAAATTAGTTGGCAAAAACCTGATGGCAGATTCCTCTTAAAGCATCTAATGAGCTTTTTCTGATTTTGACAGATTCTTAAGGCCCCCATACACATTATGTAGCTGTTGGCTGAATGATCGTTTTGCAGACAGCTATCTCCCCCAACTCTCCCATACACTAAATGCTCAGTTTGGCCAAGTATTCCGCTATTTTCTTTGAGAGAGCCACTGATCGACACCTTTAACTATGGGTTATTTCACAGAAAAGAAAAGGTTCAGCCATTTTAAATCCTCTCTGTCGGGAAAGAGTCAGGAGCCCACAGTACTGATAAGAGTGTAGGCCAATCCCATTGATATCGGCGGGTTTTGTTAACTTTAGTTTGATTTTATGAGAGGCTTTATAAGTTTCTGGATAACATTGAGCATCTAGAGCTCCAAGGCAGTATGCATTATCGAGGCTTTAGTAAGTTCCTTTGGTATACACAAAGCCCAAGCATGTCCATGTACTGAATAAAATGGACAATATATGGCATCAAAATTCATCAAATGTAACTGACCTTTATATTGTAGCTCTCAAAGTACTTTCTAAACAACTCCATTCCATATACCGATGCATCATGCCATAATTATAAAGTCTGGATGGTAAACAGGAAATGTCGAAGGACCATTCTGACCTTTAATCATGTCAGATCTTTGTGTAGCCCAAGCTCAATATTAAAGTTGAACGAAGCAATTTGTTCCAATTTTAGTACTGATTCAACCGGCAAATTGGTTGCTGATTCAGTCCAGTTTGTTTGCTGCAGTTGGTTAAAATGATTTGACAGGTCTTTACAATGTAAGAAATCAGCACTAAGCTAACTAAATATTGTTACTAGGCACTATTAATGCTGTAGTTACATGAGGTTCTCTGTGCTAAAGTATTTCTCTCAATAAATATTTATAGAAAATCAAACGTACATGTAAGCTTTCCATTATGAGCCTGATATACGAGTCCTCATTATATGTGAGCACTTCTGTAGAAGACCAATCAAGATAATGGAGGGATATAAGTGCCTGGTATGATTTGTAACTGACGCTGAGTCCTTTCCTATCTACATTGTAGAAGGTCCGGCCTGTTTACCATATTAAGCTTTATCTTTTGCTAATAGGCTTTTGACTTGGACTTTATTTATGTTCATTCCATCTTGGTGTAGCCTTTAAGTACTGGGCTTGCTCTCACTTAGTGGACCTGATTGTGCATGTCTTCACCATCAGTTACCTCCTTTCCTTATTTCCCACAATCACGTTTAATAATTCTGCTGGCCTGGCCAAAGCAGTTATCCTTGGCAAGACTTCAGCAGCATTTTGTGAGAAACTCAGTATGGATTAGATATAGTGCTAGTTCAGCAACTTCTTCCCATTGCCTGCAGGCTGAACAACTCCTCTTCAGTGCTTTCAGCTTCCATTAACCAGGTTTCACTCCGTAGCCCATCGCTCCCAGGGGAGCTGAGCCCTGTGCTCGTAATGTGCTAAAGTAATACAGGCTGAAGGCAGATGTAGAAGATTGCCTCTACTGCGGAGGAGCAGACTCCTCGTGAATAACAAGAGATGGCCCTTGTAGTACAAGTTGTATTTCTATTGGCATGGTGTCTGCCACTTTTGTAATACAGGCAGCTAGGTATAGAAAGAGCGGGAAGAACATTTGCCAACAAGTTGAACTTCTAGTCACAGGTCCCATAAATTTCATATACCTCTGCTGAAGAACATCTCATATGTCATGAGTTTTCACCTTCATTTGCCTCATTGACTACAGTCTCTGGCAAGGTATTGAAACTCCTATTATTTAAATGTGAAGAAATTTGTTTTGTTTTTTTCTCAGAGCACTAATTATATTTGATTGGTTGTGTTCCACAGGAAATTCCTTTTTATCAGGTCTGGAGTGGATGTCAAAGGAATCTCCATTGCACCTTTACTCTGGAACGCTTCAGCCTTAGCACCACAGACCTATCCTGTAAGCTGTGTGTCAGACAGGTGGAGGGTGAAGGACAGATTTTCCAGCTCAACTGTACAGCAACAGAGGTATGTATAGGGTCAACTTCAAATACAATGTAATGACATATACATTTGATCATTTGATCATTCATGTTGGCGGACATTGATAATGCCAAATTATGAGACATTATAAAACAAATCAAAGATTTCAGAGGTCTCTTTTAGTAAATACTTGTGTTCCTGAAGAAATAATAATTCCAGATCATCTGATCCTATAACTCGACATTGTACAATTGTTCTCTTATTCTCACTCAACATTTACCAACAAATTGACAACTTGGTGTGTCGATTTCGTTTGGAGGTGTGTCCTTACACATTCAGCATTGATTGGACAGTGTAAGGCTCTGCAGAAGAGCGCCCCCAACTGGTAACGCCTAGATTTTAACTTTGTAAAATAACATTATAGCAGGAATAGCTGAGTAACACCACAAATCTGAGTGGTATATACAGTACGTATAACACATATACCACTCTGATTTGTGGTGATTTATATATATGGGGAAATTGGTTAATAAAACAGACACTTTAGGGGAGATGATGGAGCCTCTTTAATTGTAATGTAATAAGAACATGTCATTGGCTTTTTATTGTTCTGCATCTGATAGAGTACATGGTGGCTGGGGCCATAAGAAGGGTTAGGTATTAGTTAAGCTTGTTTCCACCTCTCTTGTCCATTCAATGTAAGAATTGTTACATGTCACCATCATTTGCTCTGCAACATGAGAAATAAAGTGATGAGACAGTGGAGCTGTGCGTCTGAATGCTCTTTTCTCTAAACAATAAAAAAGTAGGTTGCCAATTTGGATCCAATTTTAACTTAATATTTACATTCTATCAGTATTATATTCCCAGTCCCCTAAGACCTGTTCAAAGTGATTACTTTCCTGGAACTTTATTGATATAATGATATATGCTTTTAGCAAAATGTAATAAATATATTTTATTCTCTATAAAATATGGGATTTGCATTGTGAAAGCAGATGAGTATTAGGCTATGTTCACATGCAGCATTTTTGCAAACAAAAACAGTTTTCTTGGTTGGAAAAATGATTGTTTTTTAGCGTTTTTGCAGCATTTTTCATTGCATTTTCGCAGCCCTTTTGGCGTGATTTTTGTAACTTTTTTGCTGCGGAGTACACAATGCTGGAAAAACGCTGAAAGAATGGACTTGATACAGATTTTAAAAATGCAGCAGTTTTCCAATTCAGTCAAGGAAAAAAAAAGGTAAGGCATGAGATTTCTGAAATCTCAAAGCCTTTGCTGGTATTTTAAAAAGAAGCTTTTAATTTGCATAAAAAAGTTGCAAAAATGCAACATTTGGGCACAGCCTAAAAGCCCCAAATAAAGTAGGCTTTAAGCCTCTATTTTATTTTTTGCTCTAGGTCCCCTTTTCTGTATGTCCATTCCTGAGCACCATCTTCTTCCATCGATTTTTAATTGCCTACATAGTCTGGGAAGAAATTTTTGCATTGCTGTTATTATTGATAAAGACAAATTAGTGACCAGATTCTGCCTTATATAAGATCATGCAGACGTTGGTCCCACCTTCCAATGTATTTCTGGTGCAATTAACCCTGCGATACATCAGGGCTGATCTAATTCTGCCTGCCAGACATAGACTTGGTATCTAGGGACATACAATCTGTATGGTTTAATGGTAAGTCGGCTATAAATATTTGATTTCATTTCTGCAGACTAGAAATATGATGCTGGCTGAGAAAGTATTGGAATATAATTCTGGGGCTCTGAAATAAACTACGTGCACCAATCCATATCCAGAAATGGTCTCCGATATAATTTATTTGTTTGTTCTTTGTACAGGAACCGAACTGTATTATTGAATATCCGCTCATGGATTCAGCAAGTACCATAACGACCATCATAGGACCAAGTGCTTTCAGTATTCCTCTGACTATTCGACAGAAACTGTGCAGCAGCTTAGACGCCCCTCAGACGCGAGGCCACGACTGGAGGATGCTAGCCCATAAACTCAACCTGGACAGGTCAGCATGACAACTGTAAAGCAATTATTCATCAGATTATCTGTGAAATGTCGACAACACACAGTAATCACTACCTATGTATACTTTATTCTGCATAAATTTAGCTTAAAACTACATTGGATTTTCACACAAGTCCAAAAAGTGAATAAAAAGAACCATATCAGACTAATGAGTAAGAAATATTAGACTTTTCTTCAGGAAATAATTCCAATATCACATGTCTGAGTGGTAAAATTATGTGAACGTTTGCTTTCACTATCTGGTGTGACCTCCTTATGTAGTAATAACTATCTAAATGTTTCCAGTAATTGTTGATTAATCCTAAACATCGACTTTTAGGAATTTTAGCCCATTATTCCCTGCAAAACAGCTTCAACTCTGTTATGTAGGTGGGTTTTCTTCCAGGAACTACTCGCTTCAGGCCCTTCTACAAGATATCTATAGGATTAAGCTCAGGACATTGACATGGCCAATTACTTTTTTCTTCTTTAAAGAGTAACTGCCATTTTAATTTTTATTTCATAAATCGATAGTAAACGTGGAAATAAACAATTTTGTGATATATCTTATCACAGAAATCTGCTTCTTTCTCTGCCGGAATTGATCAGTCATTATCGAAATTCTCAATGAAATAAAATTGGATGCCTGCTCACAACATCTCATTGAGTGAAAACACTGGAGTCTAATTTCACTTTAAATTATTTGTTAATTCTAAAGGTTCACATACTTTGGACGCTCACAAACACGTGCTATTGGATCAAAAAAATGACAAAGTCTAGTATTTTAGACTCATTCGTTTGGTTTGGATCTTTTTATGTTCTTTTAGGACTAATGTGAAAATATGATGTAGTCTTAGGTCAAATTTAAGCAGAAATTTGGAAAATTCTGTAGGACTTTGAAACACCTCTGTATGCTGAACCGTTTCACAGTCTAAATGTATTTTGTATCTATGAAATACTGTATATTATGTCATTTTCCTGCAATAGGGACTCGTTGGTGCTCAAACGTTAAAATGTAACAGGTGCTCACAATAGAAAGCAATTTCCTATTTGGAGTCAATACTAAGCCAAACCATTCACTAGGAAATAGGTTTATATTATCACGATTACAGCACCTGCCCTGGTCAATGCAATTTTGGGGCAAGCTGAGAAATGAGTTTAAATGATTTTATTATTTTATCTCCTTATTTATTCCTATTATTTATTATTTATTTTCAAGACAATCATGAATGGCAGGTGTTTGAGAAGCAGAAAACAAGCTTGAGAAGTGAGTTATAGCAATCATAGGGACCTAAATCATTTTTATTACATCAATATAGATTTCTTGATGCACTGAATCCATGACATTACCTGAATCTACAATATTTTTTAACTTTAGAATTTAAAATAATGTTAAAAAAAAAGTCTTGGTATATCTATAAAGCTGACATGGCTCCAAATTCCTTGTATATATATATATATATATATATATATATATATATATATATATATATATATATATAATTAAATTATAAAATTCTACCTGCAGAGAATTCAAATGTCCCATCAATGCCATAAAAATGATAACTACACAACTGCCTTTCAATCTACAGACTGTCAGAATTTATTTGTTCAATCTTTTGTATGTATGTTAGGAACAGAAATACACAGAGCAAGTCTATAACTAGTGAAGAGTGTACGTGCTTGGAATAACGTGTGTCTGAGCATGCTCAGGTGTTATCTGAGTATCTTGGGCATGCTCGGATAATATGATCGAGTCCCTGCGGCTTTTAGACAGTTATAATACATCAGGGGATTGGCTGTTTGTTAAGCAATCCCGGCATTTGTTGACTCGAACATATTATTTGAGGAAGCCCAAGATATTCGGATAACACCCGCTTGGATAACATGTTTGTTAGGTGTCGAGTTCCCACCTCTGCACAGGGGGAATCTCGAACCACCTCCGCTGCGGACTCCTATTCTTCTCCAGCCGCAGTGGAGCCTGCTCAGCGGAGACGTCGGTCCCAGCGTCTGGTTCAGGCTGATACTGGGTGACTGGTTACTACTGTTCCTCCAGGCTCTGCCTTTGTAGCCAGTACTGGTCAGCGGCAAGCAGACGTCTCTGGGACTAAGTCCTGCTTTCCCCTTTCTGAGCATGCCCAGGGTAAGGCCTCTCATTGGAGGTCGGGGGTCACATGTTCAGATACTGCAGCAGCTCCCATTGGTCCTCTAGGAAGGTCCTGAAGTTGCTCAGGTACTGTAGCTGCTCTCATTGGTCTTCAAGGAAGGTCCTGAAGTTGCTGCAGCTATAAAAGGTTCGCATGGCCGCACGGCCATGCGCTAGTATCAAACCAATGTCTATGAGCTCAGCGCCAGTGTGGTCATGTCTGGATGCGGTTAGAGTTTGGCTGAAATAAGCCCCTAGAATACCGGCACCTCCGGTGAGGAGTTGTTTGTCTGTTTTCTCTGACTGCATGACCACAGTTTGCTCTGGTTGGTAGCTGTGTACCTCTGTGAGGTTTACAGGGCACAGCATCTTGTTCCTAGCAACTCTGTGGAGTTTACAGAGTTTGCTTATACCGCCATATAGCGCCGCCATTTGGCAGCAGCAGGTTCCTCTCCTGCACGGTTGACCCCGGGTTGCGAACGCACCTAATAATACTTTTATATACAGTGGGGCAAAAAAGTATTTAGTCAGTCAGCAATAGTGCAAGTTCCACCACTTAAAAAGATGAGAGACGTCTGTAATTTACATCATAGGTAGACCTCAACTATGGGAGACAAACTGAGAAAAAAGAATCCAGAAAATCACATTGTCTGTTTTTTTTAACATTTTATTTGCATATTATGGTGGAAAATAAGTATTTGGTCAGAAACAAAATTTCATCTCAATACTTTGTAATATATCCTTTGTTGGCAATGACAGAGGTCAAATGTTTTCTGTAAGTCTTCACAAGGTTGCCACACACTGTTGTTGGTATGTTGGCCCATTCCTCCATGCAGATCTCCTCTAGAGCAGTGATGTTTTTGGCTTTTCGCTTGGCAACACGGACTTTCAACTCCCTCCAAAGGTTTTCTATAGGGTTGAGATCTGGAGACTGGCTAGGCCACTCCAGGACCTTGAAATGCTTCTTACGAAGCCACTCCTTCGTTGCCCTGGCGGTGTGCTTTGGATCATTGTCATGTTGAAAGACCCAGCCACGTTTCATCTTCAATGCCCTTGCTGATGGAAGGAGGTTTGCACTCAAAATCTCACGATACATGGCCCCATTCATTCTTTCATGTACCCGGATCAGTCGTCCTGGCCCCTTTGCAGAGAAACAGCCCCAAAGCATGATGTTTCCACCACCATGCTTTACAGTAGGTATGGTGTTTGATGGATGC